>NC_092645.1:18586333-18888097 GCF_039555335.1 Amphiura filiformis
ACATGGGTCCGTCACTTCGTGAAGCTTTCTAGATGTATACGGTTGTTTGGTCATGTGATCATTTATTAATATTTCTGACAAAACCTAGATTTTCTTTTCTTTATCAAATTTTTAATCATTTTCTAGCTTTTTGTGGTAATTTTTATTCTATAAATAAATAAATAAATTAATTAATTAATTAATTAATTAATTAATTAATTAATTAATTAATTAATTAATTAATTAATTAATTAATTTATTTATTTATTTATTTATTTATTTATTTATTTATTTATTTATTTATTTGTTTATTTATTTATTCAGTACTTTAATAAGTTCAGAATCTCGAAGACAGAATGAGATTAATTACCGTTTCAAGTGACACAAGTGACACAGGCCTTTCCTGTTTTACTCACAGACTAAAGCAATAGGCCTATGAGTAACGTAGGTTTTCCATATCTAGGATGCCCTGACAAAATTCGCATTACACACGTACGCGCAGCAAGGTAGATTTTCCAACCACTGGATACTTCCATCGTAAGGAATACACGGATACAAACAAGGTCTCAAACCTATTCTTGTGTAGAAAAATAAACAAAATGACTGTGAGAGATCGTTTCCCTTTTTTATTGAATTATTTGAAAAAGTAGCATACATCCTTCATATGCTCCTTATGAAAGGAAAGAAAAAGATTTTGAAGTCAAACTTGTATTATATTTTATTTGTTGAATTATGCCAATGGCAAACCTCTTTCAAAATTGGGTGAGGTGTCCATTTTTTAATCTGTCTTACTTATTCGTAATGATAAGATAAATATGACATGGGTCCGTCACTTCGTGAAGCTTTCTAGATATATTTCTGGCTCCAACACCATACAGAAAAGCAAAACATATTCTTGTGTAGAAAAAAAACCAAAATGACTGTGAGAGATCGTTTCCCTTTTTTAATTGAATTATTTGAAAAAGTAGCATACATCCTTCATATGTTCCGCCGAGGTACTGATTTTAAGTGCTTGTTAGTTTTAAATCAAAGAAAGATTATAAATAACATTCATTGAATCTATAGGTTCAAACGTCTCCAACGAGAGTTGTATATATTCAGCAAACAGAAGTGGCGCGTTGTGAAGTGCATTTTTATATAAAGACTGCACAAAAAGTAACGCAGCTGTTATAAATATGTATATAGCTTCAGAACTGATTATTATTTTCACAATATTGCAACATAGAAAGAAGGATGATTTATTTACGCGCATTTTGATACCACATTCGTCCAATTTCGTCCAATATTATTAAACAGCACGGCAATCTTTTTAAAGAAAACTCCCCGAATTTAAAAGTTGCAGCTATTTGTATTGATTTGAAGTAATAATGGAGGGTTTTTGTGCCACAATGCGGCATAATAACCATTGATCGCTGTAAACTGCAATTTTTAAATTCGGGTATTTTTGTTTTAAAACACTACTGTTTTGTTAATAAATCATTTTGAACTACAATCTAGGCAACTGGACTTACGTTTTTGAGTGGGAAAATTTCACGTTCTATCCTGAACGCATCATCAGCCCGACTGATCTTCTGTGTTGTTAATATTGAACGACATTTGATGAATGGTGTATCAAAATACTCGTAAATAAACCACCCTTCTTTCTATGTTGAAATATTGTAAAAACAGTTATTAGTTCTGAAGTTATAGGCGTATTTATAACAGATGCGTTACTTTTTGTGCAGACTATATAATTCGACAACCACCTATTCAATTATGTTACATTATTTTTAATTGAATATGTGGAATAGGTGGTTGGCAAATTTCTATCTGGAAAAATATTTATGAGATTGTTTGGTTGTTGATTAGAGTAGATCTGTTAAGCAGCTACTGCATAGCTATTTGAATAAACAAACTTTGTTATTGTTCTGTAAATCAATAGTAGTCAATAATAAATGGAGCAATTAATTCCTCCTGAAAGCCTACGATACTTTGCATTTTTCTTATGAAACGCACGAAAAGGCACTATACGCACAGCCAAACTTATATTGGCTAAATTATACCCATGGCACACTTCTTTAAAAACGGGGTCAGGTGCCCATTTACAATTCGTATGACAAGTCGTAAAATAAGTTAAATATGACATGAGTCTGTCACGTCTTTGGATGAAGAGCTTTCTAGAGGACGCTTATGATTTCGAATTAATCAGAATCGAGCTAAACCGAGGCCGAAGGGTGTGCACCAAGGGCTATAAGATTAAAATATTCAAGTTCCCCCGTGTCACAGTGGGAGAAAAATATCACCGAACACGTACAAACAATAAGGCTTGAAATGACATGGGCATTGTACATTACTTTGAGAAAATTGAAACAATACAGTACATACCGTTGTCTCATCATGCTCATATTTATTTTGGTATTTGCCCAAACCAAACATAACTAAATAACTGATGTGGTTGAGGAATCGGCTATCACATACTTTTTCACATCTTTCGTGAAACTGCCTCATTTGGCGCTATCATTAATCAATTCGGGCGATTCACAATACGATGCGCCTCCAGCGTTTGCTTGGGGAGAGGCCAAAATACGTGAGCATAATGGGAAAATGTCGACATTTAAAGCCCGCGTAATACAACACAACAAATACACTACGCAAAAAAAGTTTCTTTATGGTTAGGAAATTTACACACTATTAAAATCTAGCGACTAACTTTGTACGTTTGCTAAATAAACGCATGCGGGTGATTGTCCTGCGCATTTTGACACCTCAATTACTACCCTTACGACACTCCTGAGAAAAGATATGAATGTTTAAGTAACACGAGGTCGAAAAATAAAAATTGCAAAAAGGTCTATTCAAGTTTTCAGCATAAAAGAACACAAAAAAACAACAAACATGCAGATAGCCTTTTTTGTTTACTTGCTGAGCACATTTCAGGCATTATACTGCCGCTTCCAACTTCACTTGAGATTAATCTCTTTCTTTACCAGTCTTTCAGTACTTTGTGTATCCACCGTTGGCTTCCCTTACAGCAGCCACGCGGCGTCTCAAGCTCCTAATGAGGCGTCGAATGTTACCTTGCTCAATCCCGTTCCACTCGTTGATAACGATGCGACACAATCCCACCAGAATTGTATCTGTCTTTATCTTCTTGTTGACCCGTTTCTTGAGCTGATCCCAAAGGTTCTCAAAGGGGTTATTTCAATTCCTTCTGCTTCCAGGAATGCAGCTGTCCTGGCTGCAGTGTGTGGTCTTGCGTTGTCTTGCATCAGGTAAAATCCCTTAAAATGTCTTAGCTCCCACTCACCTTTGTCTTTGATCATTCATCATGTTCATCTGCACAAGAAGCACAGGATTATCCAACATGCATCAAGGAAAATGCTTTAAATTCAAATTGAAAAGGCGGGAATAATGAAATCGTCTTGGATCAGTGAATCAGCTCCATTTTTATTTGTCGACCTTTTGGTACTTAAACATTCATATCTTTTCTCAGGAATGTCGTAGGGTAGTGAATGAGGTGTCAAAATGCGCAGAACAACCCCCGCATGCAATTGAATATATGAATACAAAAGCCACCTAAGTCCATACTTTGGCCAAATTGAGTTAAGCATGGGAAATTGTTGCTATACATAGGCCTGTCATATGCATGAAAGAACAACTCAAATTCATCCTCTGTGTCTATTGGGCATGTGAAAAATAGCATGTATGAAAGAATCACCCAATTCCATGATTTGAGTCTTGTAACACATTGATTGAAATCCAGTATGTATAAAAGTCCACTTGTAACACATTCATTGCTAGAGAATGACTTTTGAACAAAAATGGGTTTAATAAAGGAAAGTGTGTGGTTTATATTACATGGCAGAATGCTTATCAACATTATACATACCTGTGTGCTTTATTTTATATTATCTTACTAGTGGTAATCTCATTCTAACATTGTTGTCTTTGTATATGATTCAAAAAACCACCCAAGTCCAAAATTTAAAATGAACCCCACGAAGTCCCTGAAATGCTAATCGTCATACCTAATACAGGTTAATCCACTCATTTGCACGTAAAACTTACCATATTGACCAGGTAAATCTAACTGAAGGAATTAAAATGATACACAGGTTTTTCTCTCAAAACAACTTCGCATGGACTTAGGTGGCTTTTGTATTCATGTATTCAATTATTTAGCAAACGTACAAAATTAGTGGCTAGATTTTAATAGTGGGTAAATTTCCTAACCATAAAGAAACTTTTTTTGCGTAGTTTACAACAAAGGAACATAATATTGTGTATTTAAATGTCAATATAGCGATGTTACACGCGATCCAGCAGTAAAACAGTAAGTTACAATGATAGTAGATCCATTTTTCTATCTATTGACCACACGGAAACCTTCGTGGGGCTGTTTTCAACATTATTATTATCACACTCGCGAGAAAATCCAATGGTGGCAATACCCGGTGGCTAGAACAGCGATGTTGACCCTGAAGGTTAAAAATTGGACTAGCAAGAGCAACCGCTGGCGGTGCATCATATTGTGAATCACCAGAATTATCTAGATTTTATGCCAATCACTGCGCATGAATCGTCTATTGTCATTGTCATTGATTGATATTTGACTCCTTGAAACGGATTGAAAGTGAGGTAGTTTCGTAAATTTCTTATAAATTTATTTCATGAACAGATGGTCAATTGGCCAAATAAAAAAGTATGTGATAGCCGGTTTATTCCTTAACCCCATCAGCTAATTAGTTCGTGTTGGTTCGTGAAAGTTTCCGACGATACAGTTCTTTCAGGGACACCATGTAGATTGGTGACAGTGATTCAGTGCTTTTTATAACACATTTGTATTAACAGTGAATTGTGTATCAGAATACGTACAAAGATCACCATATGATAGAATATGTGTCTACTTTATTCTCCGAGACTTTCATTTGCCATGTCACTAGTGTGTTGTTTGTGACTATATTATACATTCATTGATGACTAATTAGTTTGTACATCAATCTAACAACGGGAGTGTACAGACCCCTTTACATAAAGCTTCCAAATAACACAAGGGGTTATAACTTAATTTGAACAATTATTATTATGACTCCCACACATTTTTTCTCTTTTATGTGTTTTTCAATACTTTCGATTTATTTGCTTGTATATTGAAAATATACCTTTGTTACCGAACGGACATTTTTCATTTCAAAATAGGGGAGGTGATCCACCCCCTTAAAATGTTCCATGGGAGGACGCCCCCTAAAATCCTGATAAAAGATAGAATAGAATAAAATATATAGCAATAATCAGCCTATGCATCTAAATAGGGTAGGGCTTCTAGCCCAAAATAACCGTTTTTGGGCCAAAATAGGGTAAAGTTTGCACATCGATTAGCAAAATTCGCGGGGCTACTTAGGGCTAAAGTATTCAATTTTTTTCGCGTGCCTCAAGAGCAAATATCCCGGGTGTATATCCCGGGCAAAATATCACAATTAAACCGGGAAAAATATACATGTTACCCTTTAACTTTTACTGCTTCACCGTCATAAGACAATAAGCAGGACGATCATGCTACAGACAAACGAACCAGTCAACAGTCGTCAAAAGATCTCACAGAATGGAGTAGATATTCGGCAAGAGCGTATGTCATGTTTTAAATGGATTATAAGAAGATAATAATAGTATAGCAAGTTTTGAGATCAATTACTGCCACAAACATTTTAAAAAGCCAGTATACTTACATGCATTCCCGGAATGGTACAATAGACCATAATCCTTCAAAAAATAGTTGATGATGACATTTTTTGCTATGCAGAATACGCGAAAGGGTGCTTTCAGCAAAAGGCGGGTCTGAGAGATGCACGAGCCAGCGGTATTTGTCCTCAAATATCGAGATAAATAAACCTGACACACAACAGGAATGGTATTCTTTAAAAGAGATCTCAAGCCTCGATGTAATTGGTGTCATTAGATGAGCGCAATAGATGGTCGAGTTACTTGGAGCCGTTTGGCGAAAATATCAATTTGTAAGCGCTCTTTAACAAAGTCATAGTTCATTGAATTTACAACCGTATGACAAAACTTTTTGTACCAGATTTGCAATTTAAGGAGAATTGGCCATTGCTTATTCTAATGACGCTAGTATATGGGCAAGTGTGCTCGTTCATTTAAGGGGACTATTTTTTTCCAATAAGCAAGATTTCTGAAAGGTTCACTGGGTTTCATTTGTTTGTACCGCGCTCTCTGTGTATAAGGAAATTCGTAAAAATATGTAAAAGGGGAAGTCTGGTGCAGATTTAAATTCAAATAAAATGGTTTAAAAGTGAACTGTTTTCAGCAATTTGTATCAATAATGAGCGATGCGTAAAAATACGACGAGGAACTATTTGTTGTTTGTGTGGCATCTGAAAAGCCTGCTTTTAAGTCTGAAATTGATCAGGTTAATGTGGGAAAAAATTACATTTTGGGTTTTGATTCTTCGAAATAGTATATTTTCTCTACTTATGACATTTTCTTATACTAAATATTACCAAACTTCATCCTCACGGCATCGGTTTTTACTAAATATTCGCTCTACCTAATTGTAAACTTTCAGCACCTTATGTTGGTAGCGTTTAACTATGATAGTTCAGTATATGAGATAATTATACACCCGAAATCAGCCATTTGCCCATTGAATGACTCAATGGGAGCGGTTCAACGTCAATAGGCAGTATATGTTATGTTATATACTTGTATATACTGCATTTGAACTTGGCGAGCAAACTGAGTCAAAGCTGTATCTGATTCTGCCATTTCACTTTTTGCAGAGGGAATGGAAGCAATGAGAAATACACAAACATCGTCCTTGTGTAGGTTCTCCGAGGCCTGATTTTTACTAAATCAACGTTTCAGAAAAGAAAAAAAGATTTCAGGAAAAATTAAAATCGAACTCCCAAGAGTTAAGTTTCAAGTGTCATTTCTTGAATGTGAAATCACATTTTTTTCATTTTGTAATAAAGAATTTGGTTATGCTAACATATCCTTCAAGTGATATGACCACATAAGACCTTATATAGCTAAAATGTCACATTGTAATCATTGGTGGAGGAGTCAGACTGTAGGGACAGTTGAAAGGTGTATATAGATAAAAGCAATTTAATGAGCTACGCCATATTTAGAGACACTGCCATTTTCTTTCTTATAATCAAACACCTAATGTGTATTGACGACTTATCCTCTACTATACAAAAGACATTCCTAGAAAAAGAAAACTCCTTCGCGAAAATCACAGATAGTGCCGTCAAATTGCACGCTTTATCATTTACGTGCATGATATATATAGATTAAGTTTTGCTCAGATCCTGGGCAAGTTTGGCGAGGAAAGGCAAGGAATGGTAAAGAAAGGAGAGAAATAGTGAGGAAATGCAAGGAATTGCGAGAAAAGGCAAGGAATGGCGAGAAATAGTGAGGAAATGTTACAAATGTAAGTTACATCAAGCACATCGAAATCTGAGCAAGACATAATTTAGTTATCTCAACCTCGCCATTCCTCGCCTTTTTTAAATAGGCTACCTCGCCTTTTTTAAATAGGCTACCTCGCCTTTTCTCACCTAGCCTCGCCATTTCTCGGTAAAATTGGTATTTTCTCGCCTTTGTGGGTTCCTGGTGTAATTTGTTTATTGTTTGTTTGTTGATATGTATTTTAAATGGAAAGATAGGCCTACAAGTGCAATTCGGTCGATTCACAATACGACTAGCCTGCAGCGGTTGCTGGGGAGAAGCGAAGATCTGGATCTGGACGAATACTGGTCAACGCTCCAATTGGAGCCAAACGATCAGGGTTGTTGTGCGCTGTTGCTGTTGTTTAGTCGAACTTTTGGAGATGGTTGATACTTCAGTCTTGAAATTACTTGGTTTGGTTAATGTGGTTATGTGGTAAGGTAAACTGTTCCAGTCGGAAATTGTTTAATGGAAGAAAGAGTGTTTTAAACAGTTCTTGGTTGCAGATGGAGTCTGGTATGCGTTGGCGTGAGAGTGCCTTGATGGACGACGGAGCGGCTGACGGAGGTCATCGACCGGTTGGGGCAGGAGTCCCATTCTTGCTTTCTGGAGAATTTGTTAGCCGTTTTGCGGTACGCCTGTTTTTGAGAGAGTAGCACTCAAGTTCATTCAACATCTGTGTGACGCTACTGGTCCGCCTATAGTCATTTGACACAAAACGTGCAGCCCGCCTCTGCACCATCTCGATCTCGTCGGTGAGATCAGCTTGTTGCGGATTCCACACAGACGATAAGTATTCCACAAGAGGGCGGACTAATGACATATAGGTTGATTGTTTTATTTGTTTTGAGCATAAATAGAGATTCCTTACCCCGGGGGGGGGGGGCACTTCAATTTGAAATGCATATAGGTGTAGGGCTGGCACTTTCGCACCAGGGGCATTCGGTGAGAGCAAAATGTAAAAAATATGGGGTCATTGGGTGAGAGCATGATTTTTGGCATTCGGTGAGAGCAAAATGTAAAAAATATGGGGTCATTGGGTGAGAACATGATATTTTTTTTAAATGGAATCTTTGGGTGAGAACCGAAACAGCACCACAATAACCTCGAAAATCGAATTTCTGGTTCTAAATGGCTTCAAAATCAGTGATAAATGAAAGTTGCTGTTCAAATTGAACTTGTAAGGGTCTTTGGGTGACAAATCAAATGGAAAAATAAGGGGTCTTTGGGTGACAGAGCATGTTTTCATAATAAAATATGGGGTCTTTGGGTGACAGCGATGCTGAAAAGGGGTCTTAACAGCCCTACATACGCGTCACCTCCAAAGTTGAGTGCCCCCCCGGGTTCCTTGCACAGTACATCACGGGAAAAAGTCGACATCCAAAGCCCGCGTAATACGAATACAACATGAACATTACGTCGATTGTGTGTTTAAATGTGATTACACGAAATCTTTCCTGAAGCTATTTCAACATCACTATTATCACACTCGTGTGAAAATCCAATGGTGGCCAGAACGGATATGTCGACCCTGGAGGTAAAAAATGAACTGACAAAAGTAAGGGGCTATGCAATAATTATGAGCCCTGGGGGGAGGGTAAAATGGGGGGTGGGCAAGAAATATATTTGGCGAGCCGAAAGGGGGGCAAGCAATTTTGGCAAGCCGAGGGGGGGGCAAGCAATATTTTGCACACATTCATGGGGTGCCTTTTTAATAAAACGCGCTAAAAAGACTTAGGAAAATGGTACGGAAACGCTTAAATATGCAAATTTTCCTGCTCGCTGCGCTCGCATCATGTATACAGACCATTTAAAGTTTGGAAATTGGGATTCCAAAAATTTGGCATGTGCAGGGGGGGGGGGGGGGCAAAGAATTTTTGGCGGGCCGAGAGGGGGGGCAAGCGATTTTTGGCGGGTCGAGAGGAGGGGGGTCAAGCGATTTTTGGCGAGCCATTTGGAAATTTTACCGGCGGGGGTGGGGGGGCTCATAATTATCGCACAGCCCCTAACCGGTGGTGGCGCATCGCATTAAGAATCGCGAGAAGTTATGAGCGATACCAAATTTACTAACAGATGATAAAATATTCGGGCAAGTAATTAGAGTCAGTATTTTGCTGAAATATTTATTATCTATGTACATGTTTTTGTTTACAAACATTCACACATCATGCCTCTTCCTTTTTAAAATAGGCGCTACTCTCATTTACAACACTTCAAACCGAAACAAACACTAACATTTATAAGTACAGACTGTAACAATAAAAATTATACAAGTATATGCAATTATTTCGCTTCTCAGAAAAAAATTAATAAAAGAGATAATGGCACAAATGTTATATGGTGTGGAATTGGTAACTTTATGACTAACAGACCTTACTAGTTCGGGGTCAAACGCTATGCTTAATAAAGTAAATCGTCCAGAAAACGAGTTCGGCCACTTTTGACATTTTCGCACATATCGAGCTTGTATTTGGTAAAATCGACTTTCCTGATTAGGAATTGAATTTTTGCTTTTCGGAAAAAATAAAAGGAGTCATATCGTAAATGTGATATGCAGTAAAATCAGTAATCTTTTGGCTAACAGAAAACTTTACTCCGTGTCCTTCCTAGTTCAGGCTATTATGCCCGGTGGCTACTTTTGCACATCAAGTTTGTACCCCGTAAAAGTAACTCTCATGCTTATCGTCAAAGATTTCAGAACAATAGGGTTCTTATGTTTTTCTCTCACTTAATTGACATTAGTGAATAAATAATATGATATTTATTTCAAAATCATGCCCCATTGTTTAAAATTAAAGGAGTATTTCGTGATCCTAGCATCCTCTATTTATGTCATTTTTCATTAGATATCCTCGAAAAAAACCTATTCCCAAAATTTCATTCCGATTTTGCGTTCGCGAGTTATGCATGATTAGGCCTATGTGTATTACACTGCTCCATAGACAATGCGTTGTAATTTCGTTCTGGTGCACCAGAACGAAATTCAAATTTCTCGATATCTTTGCTAAACGAATTAATCTGCAAGAAATATTTTGTACATAAACATTATGTAGCCAGAGGTTTCCAGTGATATAAAAATCTCAACTTTTTTTGAGAAAAGTGGGGGATGAGGCTGCGGATCACGAAATATTATTTTTTAACTTGTATAATTTTGTTTGTTACAACCTGTATGTACATACTGTTGCAGAAGTAAATAATATCAGTGAACGACTTGAACAAAAGTTTATATTCAGTTACAGATCATCTCCAATGATGTCATACATCAATGCAGAACAATGTCTGATACCCAAGGTCGTGCCATACAGTGATTGGCAAGCTATATCTCTCGGGTTTTGTTTCTAGTCTCTAAACAAAGAAAATATTTAAAAACATATTTGAGAGGAGCCCAAAGCAAGCAAAATGTGACGAAATTTGTTGGAAATTAATTGTTGAGTTGAAATGACTATATTTATTCAAAACAAATTAGGTTTTAACAGTTGAAATTCAATTCTTTTTAAAGTTCTGTCAAAATAGCTCGGATGGAAATGTTAATATATATTAACCCCTTTTTCACAAAATAGTACTAACTCAAATTTGTGTTCTAGTGAGTATATTTTGTACTCTTTTACTATTCAAGTGCATGGGCATTTGATGGTGTGTGAGCAATATGGCACGGTCCATGCGCACTGATGGATGACGTCATTCTCCCAAACCGGTTAACATATATTTTGAAGATGAATAGTAATGTAACTGTACTGTTATTGGGTTTCTAAACACAAGATTAACCTTCTTTTACTCATTTAAATTAATGTTCTCATGCATTATTCTTTTATTCATTTAAAATTAATATTGTCATGCATTATCACTTTACAGATTAATGTTACAGAAAAGATGGCAACCAAAAACAGATAAAATCGTTTGTGTGCTGATAGCAATTTACCTAATAACTAGACCGTTAAACTTAATCATTTTTTCTCAATTTACCTTAATATTTTGAAGTGTCTTAAAATGACCTTTCAGGATTTAGTTGAAGTAAATTCTTTTAAGGATGCGTGTAGGGTCTCTGTAAGTGTGAAAATTTCTACATTGTTTTGTATTGTGTCTTTAAAATTAATAAAGATAAATACATAAAAGTATGAGCAGTTTTTGAGAAAAGCGTCAAAATGCACCATAAAGCAGCCGTTTACTGAAGGCACAGATAGCGTATAGGTTGGGTAGGCTAGGAGTAATTTCTCCCCTACTTCGTTTTGCCAGCTACATTTCATGGGTGTACATGTATCCCATGCAAATTCAGGGCTGTCAAGCTCTCACGCATTGGGCGTTAGTTTCACGCATTTGGTAACTTTCTCACGATCTCAAGCCAAGGTCGTCTAATCTCACGCCTTAGGTAGTAACAAATGATTCCGTCCCGGCGCGCTCTGTTCGTTCGTCAGTGTCTTACGCCAAGCAATTCCAAAAAGTTGACAGCCCTGTGCAAATCACTTGCAATGTATAATTCAATGTCTTTAATGAACTGCATACCGTACTGAAGTTTGATTTACTATTGATAAATTTAAAATACACAAATAAGCAGAAAAATCATCACTTTTATTCGACAAAGTACAATTACATTATAGTTACAGGCAGAATATCATATAATAGTTTGTCGAAGATGAGTTTTGATACAATATTTACAAGGACATTCCATGAGTGTGTACATTATAATGGCGATAAATAACAGTGACCTCTGACATTGGCATGTATAGCCGCGGTCACAGGCATGTCACATTGGCTTGCTTCAAATCTTTCGTTTTGCATAACAATAGCTTTTGAAATTGGTTTTTGCAGCTCCTATTCGCCGTAGCAGTAGTGATGTAACAGGGTTATTTGCCATAGCGATAGGTGAAAACATTTTTTAATGTATTGCCATGCGCCATAAATTGACTGCACTCACCACCTGTCATGTCTGTGTATGTGTGTAATCATATATTGAACACAATACTGCTCTTTTCGAAGGCACTAATCCTACAGTGCGAGTGAAACGTACATGGACTAATGTGAATTTCCATAGAATTACGATCCAAGTATTATGTCCATAGTTTGATAATCAATGGTGTGATGCAGAGTTACAACATACGTGTACTGTAGGTCAATACATTCAAAAACTGTTCTCACCTACCGCTATGGTAGTTAATCCCGCCACATCACTACTTCTACAGCGAATTGCTAGGTTCACAGGCGTTCTAGACAGGGCCCATTGGAACAGCTCAATTTAGAAAAACGAAATAAATATTGCGTCGAGGTTTTGATATATTTTATAACTCCTTTTGTTAGATTACAAACTTCATTACCAAGTCTCTAGTCCTTTGTAAAAAAGGATATAAATTATGAAAAGATTTGTAGAGCCAAAGACTTGAACCAAGTCACTGTATAATACAGGTAATGTTACTTCAGAAATTTAGTTAAATTTAACCAATAATACAGTCATGAATAAAAGTTTAAAACATTTTTCACCTCTTTGCCATGACATTGCTTAAAAACGTGTTTTACTCAATACTATCTCCCAAAACCAAGTGAAATTATTGAGAAGGACAGTGCTACGGGTTTTGACGATGAGTTCTACAAGAAAGTACCCCGAATGTTTTTAAGCAAAAGGTTACAGTCATTTTTTGTTTACTTTTTCCGAAAAATGTCATATAAGACCTCAGTTTTTGTTAAATTCTGTCATCATAGTAACTACATAGTACTACCATGTCACCTTAAGGTGGTACTACACCCCTTTATAAATTTGTGACTATTTTTGCATTATTCTCAAAAAATAATAACACACTGGTAACAAAAGTTGTGTATATTATAGGGGCAAGAAATCCAGTTACTACACTGGAATTTCAGTGACTCAAGACAAGCGGTACGTTATTTATGATAAGAAAAGAGGTACCGCTAGAATGTACCTCATTTCTTAACCTATATAATGAACCGCTTGTCTTGAATCACTGAAATTTCAGTGAAGTAATTGGATTCCTTGCCCCTATAATATAATGTACATAACTTTTGTTACCAGTGTGTAGTTATTTTTTGAGAAAAATGCAAAATTAGTCTCAAAATTTATCAAGGGGTGTAGTACCACCTTAAACCCCCTTATTCCTCCTGTACCAGTACTCGGGACACGAAGGTCACTGGCAACATATCGAAGTGACTTCTCAAGGAAAAACAAAGCGTTTCAACAAAAAAGAAATCTTTTATCCATAACTGTATATAATACTTTGTCATCGTATAATAGAAAAATATTGGCAACTAGAGAAAATATTTGTGAAATGTTCCTGTCAGCACCAATTGCATGTACGTCAAATTACATTGGCTACACACATTTCTCCAATTTTCCCTATCACTCCAGATGATTCCAAAATTTATTGGAAATATTATAATCTATTAAAACAAATATAATTAAAAATAATTGTTTCGGTTTTGATCAGGCGCAAACAGAGATTGGTACACGCTGAATATCAGCATACGTCATGTGCAACTCCTGCCTTCGTGGTCTTCTTCACTTCTGCATTATGATAAGTTGTTCAGCCTCTTCTCTGAAAGAAACAAAGTTTTAAATACACAAACAATTATAGCAAACCCCGACTTTTTTTTATTCATATTCTTAGAAATAAATTTTTATCATACGCGTTGGAGCTTACGCATGTCAAACTATTCATACCTATCACTCTTCAATGACGTGATATTGAATTTAGTTAGACGGGCGGAAACGCACAAGGCGTAAATTGCAACCTCCACATAATACATACATCAAACGTAGTGGGTTATCGCGCTCTGGACTTAAAAAGTACTCAAAACCAACAGAGATAATTGAATTATATTGTTCATTTTATCAAAGCATTGGGGCGCTGTAAGTTTATGTCTTTAATTCTCGATCACCAGGCATTCAATATTGAGAGGAAAAGAGGGTTTGTTCTTGAACAAAACAATTAAACATCTGTCATATGTGTCAATATTATGAAATATAGCCCTTTAACCGAAAATATTAGAAACCAATAAAACTCAACCTTTAAGCGGAACACTTATCGACCGCCATCAACATCCATCAATTATCCGTTATTTTAAATAGCACGCAATTTAACTTCAATTTCAATGCATGCATTATAAAAGCTAGCATTATAACACCGCTATGAGCCACTTCTTGAGTATTCAAATCGGCGATTCTTGATATCATTTTGATGTTGTTGTCTTGCTTATCAGCTGCAGGGATAAAAATAGATTTTCAAAATAACTCCGCAAAAATGACGACCGTTTCTTTTTCAAATCTTTATTGTGCAATCTATCCATAGAATGCAATAGCAATTTATCAATATGAAGTCAATATAAACTCATTACTTCTTTCCATTAAAATTATCCATTAACTATTTATAACGCTATATTAAATCAGATTTTCATATTTCTTAAGTGGTTCCTCATTGAGATCATTTATTTTGATTCCTCGTGTCATTTTTTTTTCAAAGTCTAAAATCCACTACCCTTTCTTTGAAAATGAGCGACCTATTTAAAAAAATCCGACCTAAAATTTACTATTATAGTAATTTAAATGTTTCAATGAAGGTGTGTAATAAAAATAATGTTTTCAATTTTTAAGTGGTGCCACTTAGATTCATATATTTTAATATTGTATAATGTTGGTTTCAGATTATATAAAAAGCTGTTTTAAGCAACTTTAAACGAGGAAGAAGCACGTATATCTGTTTTCGTTTTAGCGTGGTGATTTCGTATTAACCTCAAATACTTGTTTTTTTAATGAAAATAAATTTAGATTTTTTGTTTATGTTCATCGTACAGGTGGTTTTATTTCGATACCATACGAATATACCAGTTTATTGATAGCGGACCCCGAAAATCCGACTATGGACTTCTCTTCACTTGGGAAGCTAACAAACAGAGGGAGTGCGGTGACTGAAAAGATCAGATACAGATGTGAAAATCTATCAGTTGCACACAAATCAATATAAATCAGAGTTTTATGCTTAAATGTAATAGCCAGAGTATGCAAAATGGGCAAGTGGACTACGGAGAAGTCTACCATCACACCTGACATATGAAATGCCTTATATGGTATGTGAATATCTCCTTATATAGAAGTGATGATATGTTGCATCCTCTTTTTATTAGGATATGATTCGATAGATATCCACGAAAAAGCGCATTTCCTAAATATTCGGACATTGAATTTGTTACGAGAACAGATGCGCGGCACACAAAGAACACCAAAACAGTAGACAGAGCATCTTGAAACTACCCACTTGCGACTTTACGCCCATTTCGTGATAGCAGGTCACATATTGGTAATGGACTGTGATCAGTCTGGAGTTAATGCGGCTGTCGTTTCACTTTAAAAGCATTCAGAGGATGTTTCTAAAGGGCATCTAGATATCTATGTCAAGTTTGTACATAGACGTCTTAAAATTAAAAGATTTCTGTTTTGCTACTATTTCACTAGTGGAAATTTAAAATCGGAATTCTTTTAAAACCCATGAGAATTGGACAAAACTATGAAAATTCATTTCTATAAAACTTTAAACCTTGTGGGACTGCTCGGGCATGCTATACTAATTGAGAAATGAGAAAACTTTCAATTCTCATAGTTTTGTCCAATTCTCATCGCTTTTGAATCTCTTATAATAAATTTACACTAGTGTTTGAAGCTATCGGTATGGAATAAGTTTTCCCTCAATTTTCGTCTTTTTATTTTTTTTATTATCTGTTATTACCATTACAATTACATACATCGGAATATCATATTTTACATTATCCTGGACTGCAAATCGACGGAATGAAGTGAAGTAGTGAAGCAGTGCTTGAGATCCGGGCTTGAGATGCACTCGAGAGTATCAAGGCAGAATCCAAGAATTTTGATCATTTACTCTGTATAGTCATGAATATAATTATGTATTAGCGACCAATTCAGGACGTAGGAAATATCTCGTTTGGCGGGAAATTGTAGTCTACATTTGACCAAAACCTCAAAAACGTCGATATTCAATCATGTGAGTCAAATTGGCCTTACACCTTTGACTTCAGCCAAAAATCATAGAATCTTTGGATTTTGTGCAGTATTATCACTGGAAATTATAGGAAAAAATATAACATATATATGAAGTTATAGGAAGATATGCCACTAATTAAAAAATGTACATGCGCTTTCTTTTCCCGTAGATGAGCTCAAAGGATTTTTGGGTAATTCACTAAGATCCACAACATGCTCATCTATCAGGGCACAGTTCTTTAATCCCAATACATTTGTACATTCATTGAATGACCTTTGAAACTTTGGGTACAAAAACTCATACTCTGCAACTTCAGGTCAAATTTTGCTCTATGATTGTTTAATTGAGGTTATTGGACTATGCCATGGGATGAGGCCATTGTGGTCCATAGTGATTGTAATGAGCCGTGTGGCGGTTCATTTGAGCATTTTACCGTGAAAAATCCTGACCGGGGCTAGGTTAAGGCGATTTAATACCCCGATTTTCATCAGTACCCATCTTCTTTTTTTTGTTGCAAATTTATAAAGTATATAAATATGTTCATCATCTCATGTCCTGTACTTATAAAATATCTCTACATAAAAAGTGGTTTTAAACCATTTTAGAAAATCATTTTAGCCCTATATATTTTTTTTTTTTTTTTATCCTGGTAACTGAGATGTGTGTTTCATAACAAACCATGATTTATTCTATTGAACATGTCCAAGTAGAATACATGAATAGAATACATTAAATCCTTTGTTATATCTATAGAAATATACTCACTGATTATAACACTGAATAAATTAAATAGGCCTAAATAATCTCTTCCACATAGACCATTTGATACTACACCATGTATGTATCTTCTATAATATGTTGTTAGGAAAAGAGATTAAAAAAGGCTATAAGGTCATCAAAGGTCAGGTTATAGGTCAATTGGTTCAGGTCAAATTCAGGCATCAATTATGAATACATGTGATAGTCTGTGATATCATATATGTCATAATGAGGCATCAATTTTGCTATTTTGTCTGTTACTGGATATATAATGGAAATGTGTGAGGTGGATATACTAAAATACCTTGGGATGTAAATGGTGAGTACAATTTAGATTGCCTAGTTGAGTTGGATTGGGCAAATAAATATAAAATAGTTACCAAAATCACAAAAATGAAGCTTACGGAAAACTACCTAATATGGTGGTATAGGTGACAAAAATACAATCTTTTTCAACATTGCTGTAGTGTGGTTGTGGTAACCTGTTACCTATGGCTTAATTAAGTTTCAGTGACATAGCGTTGCAAGTTCAAAATACAAAATATAGCTCGACATTGAAAATAGAAGCATTTTAACCGGTTCGTTTTTTGATAGTTGTGGAGCACCAAGTTCATGAAGTCATAAAAGAAATCAGGGACCACTTATTCACATTTTACATATCAACATTATTTCCCTAATGTGTTAGCAACACATATCCAAAATTTTAACGAAATCCGTTGATAATAAGCTTACCAAAATGAAGTGAATTTAAATCATCAGTGATGTACCTCCTTTTGGCTTCTATCTTCAAAAGCATGTAAGCTACATTGATACCGATTCCACCAATAAAACGAGAAGATTTGCCCCTTCATTTTGCATACCACTTTGTCCAATTTTTTTTTGTAATTTCTTCACAAAAAAAAAAAAAAAAAAAAAAAAATCAATGGGTGTAGTACCCCCTTACGTATCTTTGTTGAGCTGAATTAGCAGTTCTGTCGCTTGCGGCAAGTGGCTATTTGTTAGCCTATGAACGTGAACATACATTTTCACGAATAAACGAAGATTTTATCGGTCAGTAAATCAATAGCTAATCAACGATAAATAAAGCAATGAATTCCGCCTGTTACGCGAACGACACACTGTATATGAAAAATAATGACACGTCTTTGCCAAATAACCACAAATTATTAATCATTTTGGGCTATTTATTTTCAAAGTCGGGTCATTATTTTTCATATACAGTGTGTCGTTGGCTAACAGGCGAAATACATTTGGCTACCCACCCGAAGCTGTTCCTTTTCAAAATCATTTTACTTTTTTCTAAAATAATCATATTTGTCTAAAATATGAGCGAAGCTTATGATTTCGAATTAATCTGAATTATAATCTTATTATAATGTAGTCTTAAGGGAACTGGAATGAGCGTTTCGACAGCATTTTTTGTGGGACATAAGAGCACATCAGACCTATCGAATTGAATTCTGAATACGAAGAATGTCTTTCTGATATCAAATAATTTTCATTTTTTGAAATTCACGATATAATACAAATTTTAGGACAAATTATTAAAATTTGATATTTTTCACATTTTGGCGATATAACAATCCTCGAAGTAAATTTTATAAATTTAATGATTAGTCTTAAAGTGTATGTAGCTGGGAGGAAAAGCCGACGATCAATTGAAAATTTTGACCTTTCATATTGATGATATGGATTTTTCCCAAAAGACCTATTTTTTTTTGGGTGTTTTGGGAAAAAAATCCATCTTCAATACGAAAGGTCAAAATTGTCAATTGATCGTCGGCTTTTCATCCCACCTACATACACGTTAAGTAGAAATCATCAGATTTATAAAGTTTACTTTGAGTAGTGTTAAATATCAAAAATATCAATTTTTAATGATTTGCCATAAAATGTGTAATACATTGGGAATTTCAAAAAAAATCAAAATTATTTGATATCAGAAGGCCATTTTTCGCATTCAGAATGCAATTCGATATGTCTGATGTGCTCTAATGTCCCACAATAAATACTGTCCAAACGTTCATACCCCTTCCCTTAAGACATATGGGTAATATTGAATGGCGAACTGAAGGGTACTATAGAAAGCCGAATCATGTACACGACGAAACAAATCGACACAAATATCAAATCGCACGAATAAACGATCAAGATAATGACATGAGCGATGCGCAACTAGAGTAGGCAACATGGAAAAAATTGAAACTAACATATCTCACCAGGCTCATATTAAAAATACTAATAATTATATGACATCTGCATAATTGCGCTCTTAGTCAAGGCCAATATAAAGTATTCCTTCGATTTTTTTTGGCTAACCAAAAGAAAGCGTGGAAAAAGGAAGAGGATTTTTTTTAAAAAGGCATGAAATGACTTCGTAAAAAAGTTGAACTGATTATTGAATTACTCGTCTTGTAGCGAGCAATCGTTCCCATTGTGTTTATTTGTTCTTGTGCAGGATGAGTAAGTAACCCCGTAACCTACTTACTCCGAAAAAGTCAAAATTTTACAAAAGAATATCAGATTTCGAGGCGCATTGTGAAATTCGTTTGAATCTGTTGATTAAATCTCAAGGATCTTCAAAACTTGAGTGATTCAGCAGCGCTATAGAGCTGAAGTGGTATTTTAATGTTGTAGAAACGGATTTTTACTCGTAGCAAACTCAGCGTGTAAGTGAATTTCAGCTTTAATGGCGTGAACCAGTTCGGATTCAAAAGCCTCCTTACAGATGACCACCGCACTAAACTAGACATAACATAATGTTACATCAACCAACACTTGATAAAGCGCCTTATCTGGGGATTCAAAGCAACAAAACCACTTAAACCACTTCAGTGTTACACATAAGCTCAAACTCATCACTTTATGGTATCTAAACCACGTTTATATTAACAGAGTGAATTGGATAAATGCTTCTTTGTGGTTAATAATATCAGAGTACGTACAAAGATCACCATATGATAGAATATGTGTCTACTTTATTCGCTGACACTTTCATTTGCCATGCCACTAATGTGTTGTGTGTGACTATATTATACATACAGTGAATTAATTTGTACATCAATCTAACAACGGGAGTGCACAGACACTTTAGATAAAACTTCCAAATGACACGTGGGGTTTTACATGGTGTCCCAAAATTCGTTCAACTTATATGCTTCTGGACATAACTTCCATAAATAATAACGGATTTTACAAATGTTTTCACTGTTATATAGAATAAATAGTTTTAAATAATTTAAGGGTGGTCTTAACCCTGGAATTATGGAAACTTTCGGGCTTCATAACTGCTAAATTATTAGTCTAAAGAATATAAAAGTATACATTTTTTGTTTTTTAATGTCTTGCTGAATTCATCTGTGAGGTCCAATTTGGGCCAAAATTCTCATTTAGGAGAAAATCCCAAAAACAGGTTTTTGGCCCAAATTTTCGTGCAACGTAACAAAAAAATTGTTTGGGCAACAAATTTTTTTTATTAATTTTTAAAAACTAGATAAAAATATCTAGGGAGCGTTTTTTTATTTTTTTTAATTTTGACTAACTTTGAGAAATTTTTTTTATAAATTTTTAAAAAATGCAAAATTTTCAAAAAAATCATAAAAAGCCTGATTTTCGCCCAAATTTCAAATATTTTTGGTGAAGTTGGTCAAAATTCAAAAAAAATGAAAAAACGCTCCTAGATATTTTGATCTAGTTTTTAAAAATCAATAAAAAAATTTTTGGCCAAACAATTTTTTTGTTACGTTACACGAAAAATTTGGGCCAAAAAACCGTTTTTAGGATTTTGGTTCTAAGTTCTGAAAGGTATTATAAACCCAAAATCTGTGAACTGCAAAATCCATCTATTCAAAACGATTTCTAAAAATGAAACCAGCTAAATACGATAGAAACACAGACAAACGAGCCAATTAACATTCAGCTAAAGATCTGTATTAGAATTTCGAAGTAGATAACCCGCAAGAACGTGTGGCATAGCATGGATCTAAAAAGATCAAAAGTATAGCATGTTTTGAAATCAATTACTGCAAGAATCGTTTTAAAAGCCCCTATACTTACACGCATTCCCGGAATAACACAATGAATTGTAATCAATCAAAATTATTTTTATACTGACATTTCTAGTTATGCAAGACACGTGGAAAAGGCTCTTTCAGCAAGATGACTTTAAAGTTTAAAAACCCGAATAACAAGCGGTAATTACTCCACAATAGGGTTGCATGTTTATTCTTCATGTTTAAATTATGATCAAGCACATCGACTAACCTGTTATATTAACTGATCCACAGTATTTTGGGTGATTTGAAGTTTACCCCAATGACAGTTATATAGACTTCCATTGTAATATTGATTATGGTATGTTCAAAAATAACATGGTATGTTTAAAAATACGTTAAGTTACATACAATTGTGCTATACATTTAAACACTAGTGTACTATGTGATCAAGCATACTTAGGTATTATTTAGTAAACTTGAACTTATTCGATTTCAAACTCTTTTGAATGAGTTTAATCCCATATGGTGGTAGCATTGTAACAAGATCGAAATTGAAAGATTTGCTAAGTAAAACTTGGTAATCGTTCGCATCTCCCGAATATAGACAATGACAATTGACCTTTTCGGTAAATCCCATAAGCCTTTGCGAGTACACCTAAGAACTCGTCATTCTGCGTCACGCCGCTCTGCGCCGATGCGTACATCGTTTATCGAACATCGATACTGCGCATTGCAAGTCGGCGTGACGTAAAATGACGAGTTCTCAGGTGTACTCGCAAAGGCTTATATGGGATTTACCGAAAAGGTCAATTAGGAGTACCGTATTTCCAGTCATACCCAACCAAACTACAATAGGAAATAATATGGTAGTAATTATAATTTGCCACGAGGAATAGAACCAATCATTTCGATGATCGTCGGGAATTAAGTATACCAACAATGTCTCGTTAGCTTTACATTCAGATGGTATCCCTATAGAAGTATTTTCGATCATTTTAAAGTGTATTTCAAATAACCATGCCCAATGACGTGTTAGAGTATGGTGCATGTAAAATCTGAATATTCAAGCAAGAACAGCTGAAAGAAAAAATAAAATATTGCGAGGTATTTGATATTGGAATCCTTTAAACGCCACAGTGAAATGTCGGAGAAAGTACAATGTGGATATACAGATACATAATTATAATAAACAACTTTTAAGTTGTATACTATGTTTTTTTTATTTATTTCAATAAGCAGTAATGTTACCAAGACCCAGTTTGTCCAATGCAGCATTGACACGTTCGTGTCTTTTGCCATTTTTGCAGTTTTAATGTTGTCAACGGCCGAAAGGCTCTCTTAAATGAGATTAAGCGAATAACAACCTAGTTGGATCTTGAAGCTTCTATAAGCTATAATTTCACTTTCATTTACATTATCAGATTTTAGAGTCGCGTATCTTGCCTTCCAGAGGAAACAGGTACCAGAGGTTGTTCTTTGTCTCTCAAAAACGCTTTACGGCAAAACGTTTGCAAAAACGCTTGACGGTACTTGGAATTTACTGCTGTGTATATGATTGGGTTCACCGATGCATTTACACCTTCTAACAAACGCGCTGTCCACTCCAGAGTGCGAGCTTGTTCTGATGTGAGGAATCCACCACCACTGTAGTTGTACATTTTGTTCATGTGAAATGGTACTTGACACAAAAAGTACACCAAACCGTTAATTATAACCATTCTTGCAACCTGGTTTTTAAGTGATCTTGCTTTCAATTGTAGCACATTGTCTACACTTAATGTTTCTCTTTTTCTCAATTTATTGATGATCATAGCATAAAACACAGTGCTTGCTCCAAAAGTTAATACGAAATAAATATTTTCAATCACAGCGTGTAATTTAGTAAACCCTGGTCCCACGCTATTACAATATAACAATACATCATAGTTTCCATTAATATCCCCAAAAACACAAAATTTGGTAACTTTCCACCATGTAGGTGACACGACGCACGTTGTGGTTACAGCAATAACCCAATTAAAGGTAACGTACCTGAGAGCGCGGTTCTTGCTATTAATTATGCGATGCTTTATTGGGAAGCAAATGGCCAGAAAACGTTCTAAGCTGACAAGCGCGACAAACCCAAAAGATGCGAAGAAGAATATGTGAAGTACCGCTTTATTCAGAACACACAATATATTGCTTTCTATATTTTCGATAATGATAAGTCCATGGGATACATAATACTTCCGAAGAGTTCGCAGCAATGTTAACAAAAGAAACATCAGATCGGAAACAGCAAGATTTGCTAAGTAAAAGTTGGTAATCGTTCGCATCTCTCGAATATTGATAATGACAATTAGGAGTACCGTATTACCAATCAGGCCAAACCCAGAGACAATCGGAAACAATATGGTAGTAACTATAATATGCCATGAAGAATAGAACCATTCATTGCGATGATCGTCGGGAATTAAGTATACCAACAATGTCTCGTTAGCCTTACATTCAGATGGTATCTCTATAGAAATATTTTCGGTCATTTTAAAATGTACTTCAATCAACCATGCCCAATGACATGTTAGAATATTGTGGTGTATGTGAAATCTGAATATTCAAACAAGAACAACAGAAAGAAAAAAAATAAATATTGCGAAGTATTTAATACTGGAATCCTTTAAACTTCACAGTGAAATGTCGGAGAAAGTGCAATGTGGATCTGCAGATACATAACTATAGTATACAACTTAAAAACATGTCAATAAGCAGCTAGAATTTCGGTCCTTATGATATAACTAAAAGCTTTTAATACACGTATAGCTACAGCGGATACTACCGTTGTGCCCATATGAACATGTATATGACGCACATTGAAAAGTATAGAAGTTTGACCGTGTATCTATGTTTTGTTCATATTTCGGTGTCAATTCGCCTAACAATAAGTTAACATCACTCCAATGCACTTTGATCTGATGACGTAATAATTAATATTCATGCAGCGTCAAGAGATGAACCGAGATAGTTAATTACCATGTGATGATCACTCCCGGTGATCACTCTAAGTTTGAGCCAATTTTGCCTTTTTAAAAGCTATTTTATGATTTGAAATCTACTGTTGATCAAGCCTTCAACAATCAGAATACTACTGGCCACCCTCTATTGTTATGCATGGTCGTGTTGGAAGTCAATCGATACATGACACACATGACACTACTGACCAGCGCACTGAATGGTCTATTGTTCTATTGTGTCCGATTTGAGCGCTGACATATTGGAAAATGTTGCCAATCAATATTCATGAGAGTGTACATTCAACGTCCAATCGATATATGACACACATGGCACCAAAGAGCTTTTAATAGAAATAGAGTCGCAATAGATTATATAATCTTTTGTTCTTTTGATGCCGATTAGAAGTTGCGACAGGCTATTCATAAAAGTGGTACCATTGTTTCGAAGAAAGGGTTCCGCCATTAAATTGGTCACTGATCCGGCATCATATTAACGCTCTACACAACAGGCGGGTATCAATAAGTGACCACACTACAGTCATGTGTAAGGGCAGTCATGTGTAAAGTGGTACCATTGTACTCATGTATCACAAATGTGTGCTTGTGTGGGTCTGAAGACTATAAGGAGGCTTTAGCTGTCGATGCAATCATCTTTACCACCCACCTGACGATAGGCGTTTCATTTAAATAAATTGAATGCTCTTGGTGATCGATTACACATTAGAATGTATGAAGGCTGCCATGTCCAGTCCATATATCTATATTACACTATATAATGGTAATCGCTATACGTATACATGTAAATATAAGTATAGGCCTATAAAGGTTGTTTTTAAGAAATTTCCATTTTAATTTAATGTAATTTTATTTTATTTTATTTTAAGAAGGAGATTGGTATAGAAATAGTGGCGTGCCCAAAGAGGGAGGGGTTGGGGAGGGGCAGATTCACCTCTGTAAGAAGTCTTGGGAGGGAGGAGGGAGGAAGAAGGAGGAGGGATATGGAGAATGGGAGAGGGCTGGAGGAAGGCAGAAATAAAAAGATATAATAAAGACAAGTAGATAAATATAAATATAAAAAATGATGGGAATGAGAGAGGGAGGGTGAGAGGGGACAATGAGAGCGAGGGAGTGATAAAGACAGTGTAGGTCTAGGAAAGAATAAGTACAGAAAAGGAAAAAGAAAGGAATGATGAATACATTTAATAATAATTATTAGGCCTATATAATAACTAAACGCATAACAGCACTCGGCAGCCATTCGACGATGTCAATGCCTTTATTCGTTACGTAATTAAAACGCCCAGTCAGCTGTATTTCACACCTACCAAACACAACTCACCCAATTTCGCAAACTGGACGTCGAATGTACACTCTCATGAATATTGATTGGCAACATTTTCCAATATGTCAGCGTTCTAATAGGAAACAATAGAACAATAGACCCTGCAGAGCGTTGCATGGCACTACTGACACTCAGTAGTGCTTGGATAAACCTTTAAAAATACACTTATTTTCCAGGCAGCGTCAAAAGATGAACCCAGATATTTAATCATCATGTGATTACTCCACTCAAAAATCTTACACTAAAAGACACAATTTCATGCCTAAGTTTAACACCAGGATTAAAAAAAATAATATAGCGTTTTTGTATTTAGCCGAGAAAATTGATTTTAAATTGAAAAGGTGTAGCTAACAATTTTGTTCATTTCAACATCGAATAAGATCAGTTCCAGTGCCCTGATTATGACTGAGCCTTGCATATCAATAGTCAAAGGAATGACCAGCGGTCTAAGTGTAAAGTGGCTACACGATTTTTATTTACTGGTTTTGATCAATATTTTTTTTTATAGTTATCAATCCTGTGCTTGGAGTGGTTTTTGTTTTCTTTGGATAGTTTGAATTTTTTGACAACAACCCGAGATAAATGCAAAGTGACAGATATAATTGATCCCTGACCAATAACGGCAAGTTCCCATTCAAATCCAAGTACCGGGTGTCCCAAAAAAGGTTACATGTAGATTTTTGAAAACAATCTAAGTTAATGTTAACAAATATAAATATCCTTTTCATTACATAATCTATGTGCCCTCTACTAGTACTCCTGTGAATGTCAAGTTCACAACCTACGTATTTAGCCCACATTCCATGCATTCTTGACCAAGCTCTTTACGTGACATAATACAACATGAGGTTCATTATACCACCGTCACAGCCACCGTGCATTTGGCGGGGCACTTGAGTAGTCCCATCCATAGCATAGCAGATGCAGTATTTTATTCTGATAAACAAAGAATATTTTTATTTCAAGAGTTCAGTCAGAAAAAAATACAGCAGCGATTTCAAGTCAACAAACTCCAAGCAAGGCCTAAATGCAAAAGATTGTTATTCATTTCACTATGTTGATGACAGGAGATACAGCGTGCAGAACTGCTTTCACCAAAAACGTATTCTTCTCCAATAACCATCTTCCTTTATTTGTTAAGGCCTGTAGCTGTTAATGTGACACTCTCCGTCGAGTTTTTCGATAAATTCAAAAAAAAAACAAAAAGTAAAAATAGCAGTTTAACAAATAATAGTTCAAATGAAAGCCATTATTGGGGGCATAATTATCGTATCATTAAAATAGGTCTGACACCAATTAAAACATGTGTTTTGATGTCCCAAGTTCATAGTAAAATATGCTCACGCTCTTTTTTACAGATGGCCTGGAATTTCATATTTCGGTTGCAGCGATTGCCCAAAAATAGGTGGTATGCTTATGAAAAGCGTTTCTGCTTGGAATGTAGATAGTTATTGTTGCTATTACTGTTCGCGATTTTAATTTATGCATTCTTTAGCCGACAATTTTCAATGCAATTTGTGACCCGTTACAGCAAAAGGTACCTTAAGTCGGGAGCTACATATGCCTTTATTTTGCTAGTAACAAATGCATTCTAAACCAATCATTAATCCTATTGTTGTAGAGGATAATAAGCTTGTACCTGTCTATAGAACTGTTTCTTATACAGCTCTAGTCTTTATTTGATATGGCTAATCCCTGTTCAAGTGGCGTGAGTGGTGGGTTACAAAAGCATTGTATTGTATTTGTATAGGTATGTAGCTACCCACTAACAATGAGAAGACATTCCTGAACCTCGTTGACTTGTTGATGATTTGAAATGACCGCCACTTCAGATTGTCATTATTGTTTGATATTTTCTGCCAACATTGGGGAAAAAGAAACACTTGTAGCAGCCGACATAAGGTACCTTTCGCTGTAACGGGTCACATTTACACACTCAAAATGTCGCTCGCGTAAATACTAATATTTTAAACAGTATCCGTTTTTTAAACGAAACTACTGTCCACATTAGTTCCCAAGACTTTGATGAAAACATAGATACCAAATCAGACTGCATGTGACGAACAGATTTTAAACTAGAATTGAAAGAACCAGCGTATGCCCTATGAAAATGCTGTTTCGTAATAAATCGCGTTGTGATAAAAAGAGGGAATTTTAGACATCCTTTTGGCTGTTTTTTATACCAAGGAAATGCGTGACCTACCCCAAACTTCTCATATAGCCTTGACTTAATGTCCGTGACTGTTTGATATTATTGAATTTAGACGATTTGAACTATTTACTTACATTTAACCCGATGTTTGGCCACTTTAAACTAGTAAAAAGGACACGTTTCTGCTCAGATGTTTCAGAGTTTGAGACCATATATTCACGATTTTCCTATTACAATTCAAACCTATGACAAATTTGGCTGGTTTGCGATATGCGATTTTTCATCCTGATGTGGTAGTGATGTCAGTACAGTGAGCATTTAATTGGGCACAGCCACATAATTACTAGCGTTCGGCCAAAGCGCTGGTGTACACATGCACACGCTTAATACGCCACATAGATGCGCGAGCGAAACAGCTGCTTCAACGCGTTGACGTTGACTGCCACATCAGGGTGAAAAATGGTAGGCCTACATGTATGACTATAAAACCTCAAACACGCCCCTCGATAAAGGTTGGCAAATGAAGGAGGCGGCAGTTTAGCGAATATGCGAGTGCAAGGGCCGCCCTAACCGTGGAAGGTTTCCGCATACCGAATATAGGTTTATATCATGGCCTCTAGGCCTCATGGTTTATTTTTCGAAAAGAAAGCATAATCAATTGAGAAGGGAATGGATATTGCCATAATAATATCAAAGTTAATACTTGTCGTCCATAACAAGAAGGAATGCATCACGATTGTATAATATCCAGCTTTGGTATTTCATTTGATTACACTAAACATATGAAGCTTTATCTTTACTAGATTTATGCACTGAACATTTGCAGACCAGGCCTTCTACATGTAGTGAGCACCACATTAGATTGTGTTTACAAGAAATATTTATAAAATAAATAAATAACATGAATCCATATAAGATTTATATAGTGCACCAGAGGATACAAAGCGCTGTAATTTCGCTGCTACTAGTGAATTATCAGAATCAGATATCATCAACTATGCCGATTACCGATTAGATTGTAACATCCACTTATTATCTCAGCAGTTCCCCAAAGTCCATTGGATGAAGAAAGATGTGAGCGGTATGAATTAATAAGTGTCGCCTCCTAGAAACATCTTAGATCACCAGCTTGGATGATAAAATATTATCTAGAAACAGGCATCTGTTTTTCAAGGTCTCCCTTTCATCAATTGACCTTAAGGGATCTAAAATGAGCGTTTATTGCGTTTTGACAGTATTTTTTGTGGGACATGAGAGCACCTCGGACCTATCGAATTGCATTCTGAATACGAAGCATGTCTTTCTGATATCAAATAATTTTCATTTTTGAAAATCACAATATAATACAAATTTTATGACAAATTATAAAAATTTGATATTTTTCAAATTTTGATATATAACAGTCCTCGAAGTAAATGATATAAATCTAATGATATATTCTTAAAGTGTATGTAGCAGGGAGGAAAAGCCGACGGTCAATTGAAAATTTTGACCTTTCATATTGAAGATTTTTTTTGGTGTTTTGGGAAAGAAAATCCATATCTTCAATACGAAAGGTCAAAATTTTCAATTGATCGTTGGCTTTTCATCCCACCTACATACACTTTAAGTATAAATCATCAGATTTATAAAGTTTACTTCAAGTACTGTTAAATATCAAAAATATCAATTTTAATGATTTGCCATAAAATGTGTATTAAATTGCGAATTTCAAAAATCAAAATTATTTGATATCAGAATGACATTCTTCGTATTCAGAATGCAATTCGATATGTCTGATGTGCTCTGATGTCCCAAAATAAATACTGTCCAAACGTTCATACCCCAGCCCTTAAAGAAAGGATTAAAATTATTGAATAGAGTCCATGACCTGACGCAACGCATTATTAATGAGTAGCTATTAGGGACAGTCATGATGTTATGGTTGAGCGAGCAACGTATGACCACTACACAGGTCAATGGCCTGATTGCGATCTGGCGGTTTTTTTTTAAAAGCACAGTCCCTGAACTACGGTGTACCATGAGGGACATGCAAACTTAAAATAATTTTTCACAAACTCAAATATTTTTTTGCAAACTGAAATGATTTTCTACAAACTCAAATATTTTTTTTACAAACTTGAAATATTTTTTTTGCAAACTTTCGACTTTCACGAGAGAGCAAGACTCCCAGCGAGACTCAGGCTATCGAGATTGAGTCTATGCGCGATGCGATATGGTTTTTTTTTTAAAGAAGGGTCTTAGACCGCTCGGCCACACGACTTGTTGGTATCCATCTTGAATTTTTTTTACATATAATCGCAACCTCAACATAGGCTTACCACGTGGCAAGCAAAGGCAGAAAACATACCATATTTTGGAATTTTATTTGCTTAAAAACATTAATGTGTATTAATAGCGCCCAATTGTTGTTAAGGAGGCTGTGTACTCTCAGACATGCATGTAGTAAAAGTGCAAAACTTTGTAATTATTCGCACAAGACATATAAAAGTATACATTTGTATGAAGGCAAGACATCAATAAATCTTAATATAAATACAGATTTGGGGTAAAAACAACAATTCTGAAGAAAATCACAAAAAAGTGAGTTTTTGGCAATATTTGTTAGGTACATCATAACACAAAAACACTCTTTCCAAAATATTTTATTTTGTTTATAGCTCAACTTGAGGCTCCATTCCAAAAGCGGTTTTTTTATATTTTTTTTATATCAATTGGCCTTATATTTTGTGATATTGACCATATAAGACATCAAATTGAACTTTTTAAGATTCACAAACGCCTATTTGCACAAAATGATGCCTAAAATCGGAAATAGACCAAAATATAAAAAAATGAGAAAACCGTTTCTTGAGTCAATCGTGCTTTTTACGATGATCATATTGGCTTACCTATAGATGCTGTATTTATTGAGTTATCGTGTACCTAAATCGTCATTTTACCGAGAAAATGAACATTGAAATAATGGCCGTTGAAGTTTAAAGTGGTCACATTTTGCACTTTCATCGAATTTCACAGGGAATAGGGCAGTTTTCGTTTTTGTACCTTATATTACGTGAACATCGGGTAAATCCACAGCCCCTTGAGAAGTTTGAGCGAAATCCATTCATAACTTGATATTTAAATCGGGGAAAGAACTTGAAAAAACCCACATTTTATCAGCTAAAACGGAGCCATTTGACCACTAGGTTTTTGTGAAATCAGTGCTTCCGTGGTGTTTCCATAAGATGCGCCGCGCATGCAGATAAGCGTCTCGTATGCGTAGCGTATTTGTGCGTTAACAAATTGCGCGATACGCAACGCGATGCGTTGTTGGGCGCGTGTACCCTGCTGGTTCAACAAAGATTTTCTTTCCTTTTCAATTTCAAACACGAGTGGAATAGTGAAATAAAATCCTTAAAATATTGCAGTTGGAGTTTACAAATCTGGATTTTCATTCCTTTTATTTATAAAAAACATAACAAAGTGCAAACATAAAAAAAAACCTCAATTTTGCGAAAGAAACAATGTCTTGAGTACACAGCCGCGTTAAGAGGCGCACCATTTGATTTCAAGGGGCACTAGTGAGACGAAAAACAACTTCGCCCACTAGTGAGATGGAAATTTTGTTGCCTCACTGGTGAGTAAAACAAATTTCTCCCACCCAACTTTGTATAAAGGTATACATTATAATTGAAAAATAAATAAATAAATAAAAAAAGGCGGTGAAAATAAATCCTCCCTTTTGGAGGCGATAAAAAAATACAAAAAAAATTCTGCCTGACCCAAACTCCCATGCACCCCTGAGAATCTAATGGTGCGTCCCCTGCGTGATCTAAATACAGAAATCTGACAATAAATGGGCCTCTACATGCACAATAAATTATATTAAAGTTTGCAACAACAAAAATTAAAGTTTGTAATAATTATTCGAGTTTGTAAAAATCATTTGAGTTTGTAAAAATTATCAAAGTTTGCAAAAATTATTTTAAGTTAGCATGTTCCTCATGGTACACCGTACTGAACATAACATATCCGTGGGCATATGACCGTAATTGCCTAGCAATTGACGTCTCATGTCAACGCAGTCTATAGTGTGATTAGAACATTATTGTCTGGTGATCATTAAAGTATGATCAGTACGAAAAATCCAGATTTTCAAAAATTAAAAGAACCACTTTTTAGCGGGAATTTTCGTAAGTTACACAGCTGAAGTTATGAAAGGGTTGAAAGACTACAATATTATGGCATAAACAAGAATATGTTCGATTGGTCTTTATTCCTATAGGCTGAACCCTTAACACCAAGAGTCAAGAAGCTCTAAAACTGATTTATGTTCAATGTGCAATATTTAATTGTTCAATATGTTTCTTTTGTGCAATAAGTTCAACAATGAAAAATAAGAGAAAAAAGTAATAAAGAAAATATTTTAAATCAAAGTCGTGCTTGTGTTCAACTTTCGTTGTGCGATATTTTGATGGTTAGCCACTCTTGACACCCCTGTCATCTTGCGCTCATAAGTTAAGTTGCTTTTAAGATACGGAATTGAAATTTAGCAAGCAATAAATAATACCTGAGAAAATGACAATGTTTTGTTGTACCATCACAAAATGCGATTCATTTTCTACGTGTAACCTTTAATGGGACACCTTGTACAATTAGAGACCCGCTGCATAGTGTTATCAATAGAATGAGCTCGTTCTATATTATTGTATTATGAGTATCATGTGACATCGTTACTCTTTATAAAATGAAATGAAATTTGATATAAAACTTTTTCTGACTAACAAGGTCCAAAATGGCCTACAATTGCAAGTATTCCTTTCAGTGGTAAAGTTAGATTCAAAATGTACTAATTAGGAGTTGTTCGCAACAGATGTAACCCTCAGTCTTCAACTTCTTGTGTCACCTTTTTGGTCACAGAAAACATTGAAATTGATTTGATATGGGATTAATAAAATAAATATATTGTGCTTCGACTGCATATTCCATTTGGCACCCAATTAAAAGTTTAAGAATAACGGCCATTATTTAAGAGAGGGCGGGGGTAATTACTTTTTGGTAAATGTTTATTAGAACATGATTAAGGATGCTTTCTTTAAAAAAAAACCCGTTCTACGCGGAACAAGGAATAGGAATATAGAGACGGAAACCAAGATGTATTATGGCCTGACAGACATTCAGTGCTGCATGGCAGTTGGCCCAGTTACTTTTAAAAGTGCCATTTAATAATTATATCTGTACATTTAGAATGGTTTTGAGGCTGTGAGAGAGTCTCAAGAATAAGAACTTCCAATTGCAGAAATTATAAATACGTTTACATTATCGAATTACTATCAAATTTCTACACAAGGTGTGTTCAACATTATTCTTACCCCTAGATTCTCACATACCGTACCACCTGTTCATATTTTGAAGGATTAACTTAATATTTGGACTTTAAACACCACCTTTTTGATCAGAAAAGAACAAAAATTCACGCACTGATCTACTATGTTTTTTTATATGTCGACAACTTGTTATACAAGAATTGTAATAAGCGAGATTCTCAATTTTATGGTGTAAGTAAGTGCGTTATTTTGTACCCAAATTTGTTATCGAGAAGCTACTTTATTATTAATGAGCATCATTTAAATGCATAACAAAAAAAGAATTCTTTGCTGGCTTTTTGAGTGATAATCATTATAATGGTAATTACCCATGTTCATTTCATAATGTATTTTGGGACTCTGAAAATCCTCTTTGATAATCTGATAAGTAAAAGCATTCATCAAAATGTGGACTTTTTCAGGGACATTTCGAAGTCTGTCTAATCTTTTTCACTTTTCATTGTTGCGAAACAGTGACGGGTGACGTTTCAATTATATGAAAAATAAGGATACAGATCAGTCAAACGCAAGAAAGGCATAAATATCGGATTAGGTGACTTTAACCCGACCCTCATGTTCAGTATCTGAAATGTCTCCTACCATATCAAGTACTGTGTACTGTAGTCCCTATAACCAATTTAGTCCGATATATACATGAATTTAATGTACACCCCAGGACTCTACCAAGCCAACCTTTTTAGATTCCTTTTATGTCATATAACACATTCAAGATGTTGAAAAAATAAACCCCGACACTCCTGCCATATTAAAGATCAAAGGTCAACACAGAGGTTAAATTTCAAAGTTGCTCAAATTTGGTTTAAAAGCATTCCAAATTATTTCTGATAGGGACATTTCAAAGTTTGTCGAATCTTTATAATTGTTGCGAAACAATGACGGACGTTTTAATCAGGAATAATAAGGATATAGATCAGTCAGTATCTGAAATGTCTCCTAATATATCATATAGCCTATAGTGTAGCCCCTATAACCCATTCAAAGTTGCTCAAATTTGGTTTAAAAGCATCTGTATAGATGATGTGACTTCTGACGTCAATGCCTGACAGTATGCGCACGCATCATCACAATTTCCATTGTTTTTTGCCTGGCAGTATGCGCGCGCATCATATTTTGTTCAGGGCTCGTGTTTTTAAAACTCCCGCCACATCACAATAAGACTATTAAACTTGTGTAGTAGTTGCATGGGGTTCATTCAAGCATAAAGATGGTACCAGTCCCTTGCCTTTGTTGATAAACATTGCGGTCACTTCATCTATAGAAAACTATTCAACAAACACGAAATATCGCTAACATTTAGTGATCCTAGAGCACAATAAGCTACAATATGAAATCAAAAAAGTTTAATATAACTACGATGCACAATAATTAAAATATTTTTTGTTACAAAATAATAATTGGTGGTCATAAAAGCCAGCAATGTCACAATGCATGGGCAGTGTAAATTGTTTACTTTCGTGATAAGGCATATCATCTTGTATAGAAAACTATTTAAACAATTGAGATATTGCAAACATACAGTGCTCCTGGAGCACATTGGGCAATTTGCTTGCATAGAAAAATTTCTTTAAAATGGAATGAGGCAACCAACGGAAAATTGTAATGGGCTGATATAGTAAACGTATAGATGTCATTTTCCTAGCTATCTGTATCGCAGTGAAATCGTTACTGTTGTAGCATACTCTATCAAAACATAAAGAATTAAACTTAATTCGACATGAATCCGATTAGCAACGATTCATTCTAAATAGAGTGACAGTTTCACCTTTGAATTTGAATTTGAAATTTATTCAATTTGTATGGTAATCCAAAATTTAGATTGCTCTCTCCGTGATCGATTCTTAAGCAAGTTTTAGTTAATTCTTTTGAAGTGTACCACGCCGGTCTATTTACAGGAAGGCAACGTGGAACCAAGTGACTTTTTTGGATTGTATATTACAGTCCTTACAGGGATGTTGAGCGACGCAAATCAGTGTGTTGTGATGTATAAGCTAAGTTTATCTTTAATGCCTGCGACAGTTTGTTTCTAAACAGGTTTTGTGGACATACATCAAACCGTATTCCCATTCAATCCATTACATACACTTGATATTACGATACAATTGAATACATGAATACAAAACCCATCCAAGTCCATGGAAAGTGTTTTAAGCAAACTGAAAAAATTGTATCATTTTAATTCCTTCAGTTTCATCAAATTGAAAATTTTTGCATTGTTTTGGATGTTTTGTTACATATTAATGTCACAAAATAGATCAATGTCAACAGGGCTCAATAGATTTTGATCTCTTTGCTGTGTTACCAAGGTAACAAACCATAAATGTGACATGATCTGGTCCATGGGGGCCAAAGGAGGCATTTTTGAAAATTGAGTACTATAATTATTACCTTATACAAACATTAAGGTATCATATGTGACGTGTCATGTCAAAAGCAGACACTTTTGGGCAGGATCGTGAATGGAGAAATAGCCAAAAATCTGCCAGGGGGCGATTTTTTCACAATTTGGGTTTGTTGCGAATTTGTGATATTATTAATGTTAAAAATATTATCTGATAGTTTCAGACCGGAATATAACTGGCATCTTGTATTTTTGAGACATTTTTTCAAGGTAATTCCTACCCTCAACATTGTCAATAATATTTTTAAAGGCCGATATCTCGGAATCGGAATGTTCGATTTCATTGGAGAAAACGGCGTTGTGGAGCAAAATATCTTTATATTTAAGATATGTAAAAACCTCAAAATGGATAACCTGCCCAAAAGTGTCTGCTTTTGACATGACACGTCACATATAATGAAAACACCAAAGGTCTAGCACACTTGGTTCTAAAGTTATTACATTTTGTGATGCATATTTTGTATGTATTTTATTGTTTTTTGACCCCATATTTTTCCTTTATCTCAATTTCAAACTTGCCGCGTTTGACCCCATGGACCAGATCGTGTCACAAATGCAAGTGGAGTATTCTGAAACCATTTTTACAAATCAAGAACAGACAATTTTTTTAATTTGTGTCCCCTGTGGAATCGAAATTTTGACATTTGACCTTTCCTCTATAACTCAAGAACTCTACATCGGAGTTGGGTTAAACTATAATTTTTCTGAATCCGTATGACAGGAGAAATACATTGATATGTTTTTTATTAAAATGTGACAAGCTTTGAACTTTCAACCGCTGCATAAGCGGCCATTTTAGATTTATGCAAATTAGGCACTGTTCTACTACGGGGATATTCAGGCAATTTCATACTTTGACTAGCCTAATTGATTACACGAAATCCATCATGGAGCTGTTTTTACCATCATTATTATCACACTCGCGTGAAAATCCAATGGCGGCTAGAACGGATATGTCGATAAGAGCAACCGCTGGCGCATTGTATTATGATTCGCAAGAATTTATGAGCGATACCAAATTTACTAACATATGATGAAATATTCGGACAAGTCACTCATTCTGTATTTGCTGAAATATTTATTATCTATTTACATCTTTTTGTTTACAAACATTCACACAACATGCCTCTTCTTTTTCAAAATCTTCAGATTTGAACAGTAAAATACGCCCTATACTCATTTACAGCACTTCAAAATTTGAAACAAAAACTACCACTTATACATACTGTTCTGCTGTTGCAGAAGTAAATAATATCAGTGAACAACATTGGACGATATTCCTTGTACAAAAGTTATTCAGTTCCCAATCATCTTCAATTTACGTCATACATCAATGCCGAAGAATGCCTGTTAGCCAAGGTCGTGCCATGCAGTGATTGGCACGGTTGTATTTCCCGGGCTTTCTAGGCTCAACACAAATAAAACCTTACACAATATTTGAGAGGAGCCCTAAGCAAAGAAAATGGGATGGAATATGTTGGAAAATTATTGCTGAGTTGAAATGACTACTAGTATATATATTTATTCAACAGATTTGCTGTTTTAACGGTTAAATTCAAATGTTAAGTTCTAAGCTCTGTTAAGAAAAAGCGCCAATAGAATGTCAAAATAGCTCGGATGGAAATGTTAATATTAATTCCTTTTTCAAAAAATAATATTAACTCAAATTTGTGTTCTAGTGAGTAATTTTTTGTACTCTTTTACCATCCAAGTGTATGGGCAGTTGGTTAAGCAATATTGCACAGTTCACGTGCTTTGATTAATGACGTAATTCTCCCAAACCGGTTAATTTTTTTTTTTGAAGATGATTAGTAACTGTTATTGTACTGTTATTGGGTTTTAAAATACAAGATTAACCTTCTTTTACTCATTTAAAATTAAGGAACGATTGCCGAATAGGGTGCAACTCTACTAGTCTTATTACAAGACTGCCCTACCCCAACCCTAAACCCTAACCCTAAACTCCGTAAACGAGGACTGGACTCAAGTCTAAGAAGTTGCATCCTATTCGGTATTTATACCAAAATTAATATTGCCATGCATCATTCTTTTATTCATTTATAATTAATATTGTCATGCATTATCACGTATACAGATTAATGTTACAGGAAGCTGACCATCAAAAACAGATGAATATCGTTGTGTGCTGATACCAATTTACATAACAACCCGTTAAACTTCATCGTTTTTGTTTTATGTTTGCAAAAGTGAATCGTTTAGAGTGCAAATACGACTGAGATTTTGCACACTGCGATCGAGTATAAATTCAGCTCTACACTTTATTATTCAAAATTAATCAAAATTTCATTTTACCGTAACATATTTTAAAGCGTCTTAATGACCTTCCGGGATTTAGTTGACTAAACTTAAATTTTAAGGGTCACTCTAATTGGGAAAATTTAGACATTGTTTTGTATTGTGTCTTTAAAAGTAATGAAGATAAATACATGAAAGTATGAACAGTTTTTTCCATGTCAATTGTTTTCCACCATAACAACTTACCTAAATTGGCAAATCGAGTGAAAACCGCATAATGTATTCTAAAGACACAAAAATAGTAACTGCTTTCTCAAATTTTGGAATTTTCTCCGTTTTAAAAATATATATCTAAAAGGATCAAATTTGTTTAGTTTTAGCTAAATTTGGTATTATTTTAAGATACAAAAATGAGTATAAGGTCCGAATTCTAGAATTTGATAAAACAGTTACTAGTTTTGTGTCTTTAGAACATAAATATGCAAATATCATCGATTTGGAAATTCAAGGTAAGTTGTTATGTTGAAGGAAAAAAAATTAGTATGGAAAATCAAATTTGGCCCTTTGCTCAAAAACTGTTTTTTTTCAGTCATCTGCTGTACTAGATGGATTTCTGGCATCATTACCTTTATGGAAATACTTCTAGGTACTTATCACCATTACTTTTAAAGATACAATACAAACTATTGTCTAAAATTAGAATGATCCTGCTGCCCCCTTAATTTGTATTAAGAAAATCACTAGTATTATAGCATGCATTTTATTAGTTTGATCAAAAAATTGCACCATAAAGCAGCCGTTTAATGAAGGCACAGATAGCGTATAGGTTGGGTAGGCTAGGAGCAATTTCTCCCCTACTTAGTTTTCCCAGCTACATTTCATGGGTGTACATGTATCCCATGCAAATCCAGGGCTGTCAACGCTCACGCAATGGGCGTTAGTTTCACGCATTTGGTAACTTTCTCACGATCTCAAGCCAAGGTAGTCTAATCTCACGCCTTAGTAGTAAAAAATGATTCCGTCCCGGCACGCCTCTGTTCGTCAGTGTCTTATGCCAAGCAATTGCAATAAGTTGACAGCCCTGTGCAAATCACTTGCAATGTATAATTCAATGTCTTTAATGAACTGCATACCGTACTGAAGTTTGATTTACTATTGATAAATTTAAAAATTTAAGCAGAAAAATCATCACTTTTATTCGACAAAATACAATTACATTATAGGTACAGGCAGAATATCATATAATAGTTTGTCGAAGATGAGTTTTGATACAATATTTACAAGGACATTCCATGAGTGGGTACATTATAATGGCGATAAATAACAGTGACCTCTGACATTGGCATGTATAGCCGCGGTCACAGGCATGTCACATTGGTTTGCTTCAAATCTTTCGTTTTGCATAACAATAGCTTTTGAAATTGGTTTTTGCAGCTCCTATTCGCCGTAGAAGTAGTGATGTAACAGGGTTATTTGCCATAGCGATAGGTGAAAACATTTTTAATGTATTGACCTGCGACATAAATTGACTGCACTCACCACCTGTCATGTCTGTGTATGTGTGTAATCATAATTGAATACAATACTGCTCTTTTCGAAGGCACTAATCCTACAGTGCGAGTGAAACGTACATGGACTCTGCATAAGGTGAATTTCCATTTTCCATAGAATTACGATCCAAGTATTATGTTCATATTTTCATAATCAATGGTGTGATGCAGAGTTACAACATACGTGTACTGTAGGTCAATACATTCAAAAACTGTTTTCACCTACCGCTATGGTAGTTAATCCTATCATATCACTACTTCTACAGCGAATTGCTAGGTTCACAGGCGTTCTAGACAGGGCCCATTGGAACAGCGCAATTTAGAAAAACGAAATAAATATTGCGTCGAGGTTTTGATATATTTTATAACTCCTTTTGTTAGATTACAAACTTCATTACCAAGTCTCTAGTCCTTTGTAAAAAAGGATATAAATTATGAAAAGATTTGTAGAGCCAAAGACTTGAACCAAGTCACTGTATAATACAGGTAATGTTACTTCAGAAATTTAGTTAAATTTAACCAATAATACAGTCATGAATAAAAGTTTAAAACATTTTTCACCTTTTTGCCATGACATTGCTTAAAACGTGTTTTACTCAATACTATCTCCCAAAACCAAGTGAAATTATTGAGAAGGACAGTGCTACGGGTTTTGACGATGAGTTCTACAAGAAAGTGCCCCGAATGTTTTTAAGCAAAAGGTTACAGTCATTTTTTGTTTACTTTTTCCGAAAAATGTCATATAAGACCTCAGTTTTTGTTAAATTCTGTCATCATAGTAACTACATAGTACTACCATGTCACCTTAAGGTGGTACTACACCCCTTTATAAATTTGTGACTATTTTTGCATTATTCTCAAAAAATAATAACACACTGGTAACAAAAGTTGTGTATATTATAGGGGCAAGAAATACAGTTACTACACTGCAATTTCAGTGACTCAAGACAAGCGGTACGTTATTTATGATAAGAAAAGAGGTACCGCTAGAATGTACCTCATTTCTTAACCTATATAATGAACCACTTGTCTTGAATCACTGAAATGTCAGTGAAGTAATTGGATTCCTTGCCCCTATAATATAATGTACATAACTTTTGTTACCAGTGTGTAGTTATTTTTTTGAGAAAAATGCAAAATTAGTCTCAAAATTTATCAAGGGGTGTAGTACCACCTTTAACCCCCTTATTCCTCCTGTACCAGTACTCGGGACACGAAGGTCACTGGCAACATATCGAAGTGACTTCCCAAGGAAAAACAAAGCGTTTCAACAAAAAAGAAATCTTTTATCCATAACTGTATATAATACTTTGTCATCGTATAATAGAAAAAATATTGGCAACTAGGGAAAATATTTGTGAAATGTTCATGTCAGCACCAATTGCATGTACGTCAAATTATACATTGGCTACACACATTTCTCGAATTTTCCCTATAACTCCAGATGATTCCAAAATTTATTGGAAAAATTATAATCTATTAAAACAAAAATAATTAAAAATAAGTGTTTCGGTTTTGATCAGGCGCAAACAGAGATTGGTACACGCTGAATATCAGCATACGTCATGTGCAACTCCTGCCTTCATGGTCTTCTTCACTTCTGCATTATGATGAGTTGTTCAGCCTCTTCTCTGAAAGAAACAAAGTTTTAAATACACAAACAATTATAGCAAACCCCGAGTTTTTTTTATTCATATTCTTAGAAATAAATTTTTATCATACGCGTTGGAGCTTACGCATGTCAAACTATTCATACCTATCACTCTTCTATGACGTGATATTGAATTTAGTTAGACGGGCGGAAACGCACAAGGCGTAAAATACAACCTCCACAATACATCAAACGTGGGTTATCGCGCTCCGGACTTAAAAAGTACTCAAAACCAACAGAGATAATTGAATTATATTGTTCATTTTATCAAAGCATTGGGGCGCTGTAAGTTTATGTCTTTAATTCTCGATCACCAGGCATTCAATATTGAGAGGAAAAAAGGTTTTGTTCTTGAACAACACAATTCAACATCTGTCATATGTGTCAATATTATGAAATATAGCCCTTTAACCGAAAATATTAGAAACCAATAAAACTCAACCTTTAAGCGGAACACTTATCGACCGCCATCAACATCCATCAATTATCCGTTATCTTAAATAGCACGCAATTTAACTTCAATTTCAATGCATGCATTATAAAAGCTAGCATTATAACACCGCTGTGAGCCACTTCTTGAGTATTCAAATCGGCGATTCTTGATATCATTTTGATGTTGTTGTCTTGCTTATCAGCTGCAGGGATAAAAATAGATTTTCAAAATAACTCCGCAAAATGACGACCGTTTCTTTTTCAAATCTTTATTGTGCAATCTATCCATAGAATGCAATAGCAATTTATCAATATGAAGTCAATATAAACTCATTACTTCTTTCCATTAAATTATCCATTAACTAGTTATGACGCTATATTAAATCAGATTTTCATAAGTGGTTCCTCACATTGAGATCATTTATTTTGATTCCTCGTGTCATTTTTTTTTCAAAGTCTAAAATCCACTACCCTTTCTTTGAAAATGAGCGACCTATTAAAAAAAATCTACTTTTATAGTAATTTAAATGTTTCAATGAAGGTGTGTAATAAAAATAATGTTTTCAATTTTTAAGTGGTGCCACTTATAGATTCATATATTTTAATATTGTATAATGTTGGTTTTAGATTATATAAAAAGCTGTTTTAAGCAACGTTAAACGAGGAAGAAGCACGTATATCTGTTTTCGTTTTAGCGTGGTGATTTCGTATTAACCTCAAATACTTGTTTTTTTAATGAAAATAAATTTAAATTTTTTGTTTATGTTCATCGTACAGGTGGTTTTATTTCGATACCATCACACCTAGACTATGCCATAGTCGAATTTTATTAAAAATATGTTATTATTAGTCATGATGAACCCATTTCGTTGAGCTCAAAATTATACTGATGTTTATTAAAATTAAAGTATTTAATAGTAAAATGGTCATAAAGAGTTTAAAATATCAGATGATTAGTGACAATAAAAGTAATTGAATGCAACATTATCTTGCATTCACTTGGGAAGCTAACAAACAGAGGGAGTGCGGTGACTGAAAAGATCAGATACAGATGTGAAAATCTATCAGTTGCACACAAATCAATATAAATCAGAGTTTTATGCTTAAATGTAATAGCCAGAGTATGCAAAATGGGCAAGTGGACTACGGAGAAGTCTACCATCACACCTGACATATGAAATGCCTTATATGGTATGTGAATATCTCCTTATATAGAAGTGATGATATGTTGCATCCTCTTTTTATTAGGATATGATTCGATAGATATCCACGAAAAAGCGCATTTCCTAAATATTCGGACATTGAATTTGTTACGAGAACAGATGCGCGGCACACAAAGAACACCAAAACAGTAGACAGAGCATCTTGAAACTACCCACTTGCGACTTTATGCCCATTTCGTGGTAGCAGGTCACATATTGGTAATGGACTGTGATCAGTCTGGAGTTAATGCGGCTGTCGTTTCACTTTAAAAGCATTCAGAGGATGTTTCTAAAGGGCATCTAGATATCTATGTCAAGTTTGTACATAGACGTCTTAAAATTAAAATATTTGTTTTGCTACTATTTCACTAGTGGAAATTTAAAATCGGAATTCTTTTAAAACCCATGAGAATTGGACAAAACTATGAAAATTCATTTCTATAAAACTTTAAACCTTGTGGGACTGCTCGGGCATGCTATACTAATTGAGAAATGAGAAAACTTTCAATTCTCATTTTTTTGTCCAATTCTCATCGCTTTTGAAAGAATCTCTTATAATAAATTTACACTAGTGTTTGAAGCTATCGGTATGGAATAAGTTTTCCCTCAATTTTCGTCTTTATATTTTTTTTATTATCTGTAATTACAATTACATACATCGGAATATCATATTTTACATTATCCTGGACTGCAAATCGACGGAATGAAGTGAAGTAGTGAAGCAGTGCTTGAGATACTTAAGAGTATCAAGGCAGAATCCAAGAATTTTGATCATTTACTCTGTATAGTCATGAATATAATTATGTATTAGCGACCAATTCAGGACGTAGGAAATATCTCGTTCGGCGGGAAATTGTAGTCTACATTTGACCAAAACCTCAACAATCGTCGATATTCAATCATGTCAGTCAAATTGGCCTTACACCTTTGACTTTAGCCAAAAATCATAGAATCTTTGGATTTTGTGCAGTATTATCACTGGAAATTATAGGAAAAAATATAACATTATATATGAAGTTATAGGAAGATATGCCACTAATTAAAAAATGTACATGCGCTTTCTTTTCCCGTAGATGAGCGCAAAGGATTATTGGGTAATTCACTAAGATCCACAACATGCTCATCTATCAGGGCACAGTTCTTTAATCCCAATACATTTGTACATTCATTGAATGACCTTTGAAACTTTGGGTACAAAAACTCATACTCTGCAACTTCAGGTCAAATTTTGCTCTATGATTGTTTAATTGAGGGTATTGGACTATGCCATTGGGATGAGGCCATTGTGGTCCATAGTGATTGTAATGAGCCGTGTGGCGGTTCATGTGAGCATTTTACCGCGAAAAATCCTGACCGGGCTAGGTTAAGTATCTTTGTTGAGCTGAATTAGCAGTTCTGTCGCTTGCGGCAAGTGGCTATTTGTTAGCCTATGAACGTGAACATACATTATCACGAATAAACGAAGATTTTTATCGGTCAGTAAATCAATAGCTAATCAATGATAAATAAAGCAAAGAATTCCGCCTGTTACGCGAACGACACACTGTAAAAATAATGACACGTCTTTGCCAAATAACCACAAATTATTAATCATTTTGGGCTATTTATTTTCAAAGTCGGGTCATTATTTTTCATATACAGTGTGTCGTTGGCGAACAGGCGAAATACATTTGGCTACCCACCCGAAGCTGTTCCTTTTCAAAATCATTTTACTTTTTTCTAAAATAATCATATTTGTCTAAAATATGAGCGAAGCTTATGATTTCGAATTAATCTGAATTATAATCTTATTATAATGTAGTCTTAAGGGAACTGGAATGAGCGTTTTGAGCGTTTCGACAGCATTTTTTGTGGGACATAAGAGCACATCAGACCTATCGAATTGCATTCTGAATACGAAGAATGTCTTTCTGATATCAAATAATTTTCATTTTATGAAATTCACGATATAATACAAATTTTAGGACAAATTATTAAAATTTGATATTTTTCACATTTTGGCGTCCTCGAAGTAAATTTTATAAATTTAATGATTAGTCTTAAAGTGTATGTAGCTGGGAGGAAAAGCCGACGATCAATTGAAAATGTTGACCTTTCATATTGAAGATATGGATTTTTTTCCCAAAAGACCTATTTTTTTTTGGTGTTTTAGGAAAAAAAATCCATATCTTCAATACGAAAGGTCAAAATTATCAATTGATCGTCGGTTTCATCCACCTACATACACGTTAGGTAGAAATCATCAGATTTATAAAGTTTACTTTGAGTAGTGTTAAATATCAAAAATATCAATTTTTAATGATTTGCCATAAAATGTGTATTACATTGGGAATTTCAACAAAAAAAATCAAAATTATTTCATTTTTTTTCATTTCATTTTTTCGTATTCAGAATGCAATTCGATATGTCTGATGTGCTCTAATGTCCCACAATAAATACTGTCCAAACGTTCATACCCTTCCCTTAAGACTATAGAAAGCCGAATCATGTACACGGCGAAAAAAATCGACACAAATATCAAATCGCACGAATAAACGATCAAGATAATGACATGAGCGATGCGCAACTAGAGTAGGCAACATGGAAAAAATTGAAACTAACATATCTCACCAGGCTCATATTAAAAATACTAATAATTATATGACATCTGCATAATTGCGCTCTTAGTCAAGGCCAATATAAAGTATTCCTTCGATTTGTTTTTGGCTAACCAAAAGAAAGCGTGGAAAAAGGAAGAGGATTTTTTTTAAAAAGGCATGAAATGACTTCGTAAAAAAGTTGAACTGATTATTGAATTACTCGTCTTGTAGCGAGCAATCGTTCCCATTGTGTTTATTTGTTCTTGTGCAGGATGAGTAAGTAACCCCGTAACCTACTTACTCCGAAAAAGTCAAACTTTTACAAAAGAATATCAAATTTCGAGGCGCATTGTGAAATTCGTTTGAATCTGTTGATTAAATCTCAAGGATCTTCAAAACTTGAGTGATTCAACAGCGCTAGAGCGCTGAAGTGGTATTTTAATGTTGTAGAAACGGATTTTTACTCGTAGCAAACTCAGCGTGTAAGTGAATTTCAGCTTTAATGGCGTGAACCAGTTCGGATTCAAAAGCCTCCTTACAGATGACCACCGCACTAAACTAGACATAACATAATGTTACATCAACCAACACTTGATAAAGCGCCTTATCTGGGGATTCAAAGCAACAAAACCACTTAAACCACTTCAGTGTTACACATAGCTCAAACTCATCACTTTATGGTATCTAAACCACGTTTATATTAACAGAGTGAATTGGATAAATGCTTCTTTGTGGTTAATAATATCAGAGTACGTACAAAGATCACCATATGATAGAATATGTGTCTACTTTATTCGCTGACACTTTCATTTGCCATGCCACTAATGTGTTGTGTGTGACTATATTATACATACAGTGAATTAATTTGTACATCAATCTAACAACGGGAGTGCACAGACACTTTAGATAAAACTTCCAAATGACACGTGGGGTTTTACAGGGTGTCCCAAAATTCGTTCAACTTATATGCTTCTGGACATAACTTCCATAAATGATAACGGATTTTACAAATGTTTTCACTGTTATATAGAATAAATAGTTTTAATTAATTTAATACCAAACATTTTAATACTTTTGAAATTCATAACACACCATCAATGCTTGATGTACCCTTTTCACACAATACCCAACGCAAAATAATTTGTTGGTTTTGCATACTAGCGTGTTTCAGGGTAATAACTCTATTTTATTTCAATGTATTTTGATTTTGAATAAAATTATTCAAAGAGCAACTGAATTTTTTCTTTGTTATGTTGAAATAGTCATTGTCTTTTATATTGAGGAGGAAATTCGGTGAAAATCGTTTTTGCGTACAATTTTTATGCGAAAATCAATTTTGCCTATACTTTTGTACATAACAAGAATTTCCAAAATTTGCATTCATGGGCGGACTCACATCATGACGTCATAGTGATATTATTTGGGGAATGTTTGTACTTATTTTAGTATCACTAGACCCATACCTATACATTGGTATTAAATATAACGGCGCCGGTTCCCTATTCAGAGCTCGTCACCGAACACGTATTCCTGCAGTTGTTCGACATTCTGTTTGCTCCACACGGTCACTTATTGAGCCAATCAACAACAAAGACAGTTTTACGTATGACTTCAATAGGGTTTTTGTTAGGTTAGGGTGAGGAAGTAGGGTTAGAGCTAAATTTAGTGGCAAGGTTAACCGTAGCGAATAATCGGACGCTAAAACTAAAAAACGTACGTCCTCTCAACTATCTTAATGGTAAAGATACAAAAGTCTCGAGAGAATCTAATATATTGTTATATAGGCTACATTAAATTCTTAAAAGTAAACATGAAGTGGTTCTAAGTTCTGAAAGGTATTATGAACCCAAAATATGTGAACTGCAAAATCCAGCTATTCAAAACGATTTCTAAAAATGAAACCAGCTAAATATGATAGAAACAAGTGAAACAGATACGTGACTCAATTTCTTTTGATACAAATATATCCGGATAATTCATTTTAATCATAAATACCCGAAGCTCCTCCTTAAGCTATTTGTATAAGACAATAGGCAGTGCGGTAAAGCTACAGACAAACGAGCCAGTTAACATTCAGCTAAAGATCTATATTAGAATTTCGAAGTAGATAACCCGTAAGAACGTGTGGCATAGCTTTGATCTGAAAAGATCAAAAGTATAGCATGTTTTGAAATCAATTACTGCGAGAATCGTTTTAAAAGCCCCTATACTTACACGCATTCCCGGAATAACACAATGAATTGTAATCAATCAAAAATTATTTTTATACTGACATTTCTAGTTATGCAAGACACGTGAAAAAGGCTCTTTCAGCAAGATGACTTTAACGTTAAAAAACCGGATAACAAGCGGTAATTACTCCACAATAGGGTTGTAAATTTGTTCTTCATGTTTAAATTATGATCAAGCACATCGACTAACCTGTTATATTAACTGATCCAAAGTATTTTGGGTGATTTGAATTTTACCCCAATGGCAATTATATAGACTTCCATTGTAATATTGATTATGGTATGTTCAAAAATAATATGGTATGTTTAAAAATACGTTAAGTTACATACAATTGTGCTATACATTTAAACACTAGTGTACTATGTGATCAAGCATACTTAGGTATTATTTAGTAAACTTGAACTTATTCGATTTCAAACTCTTTTGAATGAGTTTAATCCCATATGGTGGTAGCATTGTAACAAGATCGAAATTGAAAGTAAAACATGGTAATCGTTCGCATCTCCCGAATATTAGGCCAATAGTATTAGCTATAACCCTAAAATATCTCATAACAAGCTGATTTTTTTCAGGATAGGTCCAGGAACATGTGTAGAATCAAATTCCAAAAGTCCCCGAAAATCCCCCTTGTGCTTCCTTCAAAATCCAAGATGGCGTCCAAAATAGCCGCCATTTTCAGTTTTATCATAACTTTGCCCCCAGACATGTTAAAATCACAAACAAAGCATCTAAATATATATGTTTTGAGGTACAAGGAATGTTTTAAAACATTTTCAAGAGGTTTCAATAATCCTAAGTAGCCGAAATCCAAGATGGCGTCCAAAATGGCCGTCATTTTCAATTTTTATCATAACTTTGCCCCCAGACATGTTAAAATCACAAACAAAACATCTAAATATATATTTTGAGGTACAAGGAATGTTTTAAAAACAATTGCAAAAGGTTTCAATGATCCTAAGTAGCCAAATTCCAATATGGTGGACAAAATGGCCGCCTTTTTAGTAAGTAAAATTAGTTTTCAACTAGACATGTGTTTAAGATGTGTTAATTGGCATTGGAGAAAGTTCAAAACTCATGATTTGTAAGCAGACTTGTAATGCACATCATCCAAATTCACTACCATTATTACCATCATTATTTTACAATATTGATTCAGTGCTTTTATCATGTGTACAATACAATAGTTACCATTATTTTCTATTTGCCTCCAAAAGAGCTGAGCTCATACCAAGATGGCTTAAGCCTATGTTCACATCAGTATCCCCGTGATGTAATGTAATCAAATGGTACACCTTAAACTTGATCAACTTGCACTGTGTTTTCGGCATTAATGTTCTTCAATGCTGGTTCGGTCTCCTCATTGTCTCCAACTAGTACAGGTGCTGTGTTGCTGCAAGACTGACCACAGCATTTGCTGCACATCAATGTACAGAAGAGTCTCAAGTTTCTTGCAGCTGCATGTCATGTTGTTGCAGCCATCTTGTTTGCATCCACGTGATATCATGTTGAGCAATGTGTCTGGTGCAACAGCGAGTTCTGTTTCTACTGGAACAAGAATTCCATCTTGTGATCTCCATCCCCAGTCAGTTGGACTTAGGGGCTGTTTCACAATCAGGGTACATATTTCAAAATCCATAATTCTTAGCATCCTGCTGCTTAATGAAAGAAGCTGAAGGATTTCTTTTAATTTATAAATGAAGTATGTCTACTCCCCTTAAAATCACACATAAAAGAAATCACACAAATGCCTTAGTTTTTTCATTATATGGTGAAAAGTTCACTTTTTTTGACATTTTGATGTTTCATCTTCAAAAAGCACATTTTGAAAGCTGTAATTTATATAGTAAATGTAGTTATATGCACCTAAGTTTTGAAATAAAAATCATTTGCATATTTGAATTACAGAAAAAATGCGACCCAAATAAAGATTTGTCAAAAATCTCCAAAATAATGTCCCCTCCTTTACATTTGATTTTATGAAGCACTATAAATCAATTTAAAACCCTTCCAAATTGTGCAGAATGGGTGAAAAGTTTCATGTGTATCCTGTAATTCAAAGTACCAAAAATCATGATTGTACATCAAGTGGCGGAGTGGGGATGAGTGTTACCAAGTGATGTCAAAAAAACCATGTCCCCTCCTTCACAGCATTATTCTCTCTGCAATATATTTTTGCAGTTAGGTACCATTGTAGGGATAAGAACCAATTTTGAAATTCACTATAGATTTTTTTTCTTTTGCCACATCCAAAAATGTCCCCTCCTTTACGCTTGATAATACAAAATCATGACTTTGTCTAATTTTATATATTCCCACACTGATAGAGTGGTGAAAAGTAGTTAAATTTCATAATAGGAACTGCTGATGATAATTAAGTGTGAGTTTTGGAGAAATAATTTGCAATTCCAATTTTAAGATTTCAACCTGTCAAAACAAGTACCGTCGGATCCGTAGCGGTCGCTGCGGGACAAGGAATTCAATTTTGCAGTGTTGGTGTCTTTGAAGCAAGTTCAAGTTTGACCCCTATTTTGACCTGTAACCCCTCTGTGAGCTTAACCTTGAGGGCGCTAAAAATCGGGAAAAAAAAATTTCGGAAAAAAAAAAAATTTCAAAAAATAAATAAATAAAAAAATTCGGGAAAAAAAAAATTCGGAAAAAAAAAATTTCAGAAAAAAAAATTTCAAAAAAAAAAAAAAAAAAAAAAAAAAAATTAGGAAAAAAAAAAATTTCGGAAAAAAAATAAAAAAAATAAAAATTTCAACAAAAAAAATTTCGGAAAAAAAAAATTCAAAAAAATTTCGGAAAAAAAAATTTCAAAAAAAAAAACAATAGAGGCCGTCAGCCTTTCGCCATCTTGTGGGTACAAATGATCTGCGTGTTCATGCATCGGACGTTACGCGCAGGGCGCAGCTTGCCACGCAGCTGTTATCACGCGTTGATGCGGCGATTTTGTTGTTCACGCATGCAGATCGAACGACCATCGCAGCGTGTACCCACAAGATAGCGGCATATGACGTCACACTGACGGCCTCTATTACGGAAAAAAAAAATTCAAAAAAAAAAATTTCAGAAAAAAAAAATTTCAAAAAAAAAAAAATTCGGAAAATAAAAATTCGGAAAAAAATAATTTCGGAAAAAAAAAAATTCAAAAAAAAATTTTGTCCCTTAATTCTCTTCAAAAAAACCCCCAATTTCCCTTAATTCTCTTCAATTTCCCTTAACTTCCCTCAATTTCCCCTCATTTTCTCAAATTTCGGGACGAAACTCTTTTCCAGTATGGGGCCGGTATAGGCCCTCCCCCTCACCAAGTATCATAGCCATGCGACAATCAATGTAGACGTAACAGCATTTTTTAGCGTTTGTTACTAACGGACTAACGGACTAACAGACGGAGAGACATGGTGACTTATAGAGCTGCTACCCGCAGCTAAAAAATGTGTCCCCTCCTTTACAATCAATGGTTTTTGCATTTTATTCAAATAATAGGATTGTCTTTGTTTGAACTAAAGAAAAGTGAACCTAGGAAGATGGGTTGGATACAGGCAGACATAAAAATAGCAAAATCCACTTGGTCAATGTTATTATTTTGATTTTATGCTCCAAATAGTCAACAAAACTATGTAAAGGAGGGCACATTTTTTGACACATTTTCCTTCATATCTCAAAAACGCTAAGTAGTATGACCGCCAAACTTGACATGAGACAAGATACTAACCCACTGCTTCATGTAAATGCATATTTGTGTAGATTTTACTTGTTTTGGTAAACTTGGAAGAAACTTCTCTTAGTCAAATTCAATATTTGAACCATTTCCATCAGTTAACATGATTCTGCGAAAAATTGATGTTTACATAATATACAATCTGTATATCATTTGAAAGCTATATTTGTCAGCAATAATATTAGACAACTTTGGAGTTGAAAAAAGGCAGTATCAAATCATTGTAATGCTGTTTGTAAACTTTGGTATTTAGCCATTTTCCTTCATAAAGCCATTTAAAAAATAATATTTGAAGAAAAATAGTGGTTAAGTGGCTAAATAATTGTTAGAACTTGAAAATTTGATATATTCAAACCACTTTAACATTTAAAACAATCACATTAAGATACTCTGATTTTGCACCCTCGTGAAACCCACTTGTGTACCCTGATTGTGAAACAGCCCTTAGGTTGTTCCCCATCCATTCTTGAACCATTAGAAAAGTGCCATATCCATCAAATAGAACAATCGGGTGTGCTCCATAATGCTTTAGCATGTGTGATGTGTAATTCTGACATATGCCTGCATAGGTGGAGGGATGTGGCCAAATGGCATGTCGAAGTAGGTAACCACCATCTACTACAAAGAGACAATTCTCTGGCAGCTTGGAATGCTCAGTGAACGATTTCAACAGAAGGCCCAGGGAACTCTTTGGCGATTTACGCATAAGGTCATCTTCAAAGAGAGAAGGTGGCTGAGGACCTAGTTCGTACGTAAAGAACGACGCTATCTCAGAGCTGTTGTTCAGTACACATGTGATTCTATTAAATAATAGAGTCGGATTCACTTCTACTTGTCCCCTAACTCGCACCATCTTGTCCTTTGCTCCAATCATAGTAACCTTGTCATTTCGGCGTAAGGCAATGTTTGTAAACTTCGTCCCCGTTTTTTCTATTGCTGACTTCGTGCCAACTTCCACCGCTCTATCACAGTTAGCGGATGAATCTGCTACAGTCCCAGTTGACACGTACCAGACGATCCAGTCCATACCCAGCAAAGGGGGATGTGCCTTCAACCAACCAACAAAAACTTTACGATCCCCTATGTTCCCGTATGAACACCCGTGAACTGCTCTAAAGCATCATAATCTGGGGCACATCGAAAAAGTGTGTGGACTCACTTGGTTAATGTACTGTCTGTGATGTCACGACCATGTGTCATTCCCCCTGATGTCTTCAAAGTCCACAACAAAAACTGCTCAATGGTTTGGTCAGAGAAGTTTCCACCCCAGAAAAAATCTAGACGTCGGATGGTGAAATATCCCTTGTCTGTGAACAGTTGGTACCGGTACTCATCTGGGGGCATGTTTTTCCCCAAAGACTCCATCTGTTGTAAATACAACCTTGCAGATTTGGCATAGTGGAGATGCCCTGCAGCGTAGAAGTGAGGCATCATCTCTCTTATGCAGTAGAGGTGGAGCTTCCAATTCCCTGCTCTTTCAGCTCTAATGAAATGCCGAATATATTAAAGGGCCACCTGTCTGATGTATTGCACCCACAGCTTCCCAATTCTGCTTTTACCTGCTTTGATGTCTCTTCACGCTATTACAGGTTGTGACACAGTCTCAGCCATTTATCGTCGAGGAAAGCGCAAACCCCGAACAAGAAACATGAATATGACTTGTTAGATACCTTTACAAATGCCAGCAGCATGCATGATGAGGTACAGAGAGCAGGGGAGAGCTTCATCCTGAAGATGTATGGGGCTAGCAATGGTTCATTGAATGAATACCGCCACACTGTATACAAACGGGCAATTGGTCGCAGTAACCCTAGCTCTTCATTTGAGCTCGCGAGTTTACCCCCAACTTGTGCTGCTGCAAAACAGCACTCATTCAGCACTTTCCCCACGGTTCAAGAATGGATGGGGAACAACCTAAGTCCAACTGACTGGTAATGGAGATCACAAGATGGAATTCTTGTTCAAGTAGAAACAGAACTCGCTGTTGCACCAGACACATTGCTCAACATGGTATCATGTGGATGCAAACAAGATGCAACAACATGACATGCAGCTGCAAGAAACTTGAGACTCTTCTGTACATTGATGTGCAGCAAATGCTGTGGTCAGTCTTGCAGAAACACAGCACCTGTACTAGTTGGGGACAATGAGGAGGAGACCGAACCAACATTGCAGAACATTAATGCAGGAGACACAGTGCAAGTTGATTAAGATTAAGGTATACCATTTGATTGCATTACATCACATGGATGCCGATGTGAACATAGGCTTAAGTCATCTTGGCATGAGTTCAGCTAGTTTGGAGGCAAATAGAAAATAATGGTAACTATTGTATTGTACACATGGTAAAAGCACTGAATCAATATTGTAAAATAATGATGGTAATAATGGTAGTGAATTTGGATGATGTGCATTATAAGTCTGCTTACAAATCATGAGTTTCGAACTTTCTGCAATGCCAATTAACACATCTTAAACACTTTTTAGGCGGTATTGAAATCCTAGGTATTGAAATCCTTCGAGTACATTTTGAATATATCCATTGTACCTCAAACCTATGTGAGATATTTTGTATATGTATTTAACAAGTCTGGTTGAAAACTAATTTTACTTACTAAAATGGCAGCCATTTTGGCCGCCATATTGGAATTTGGCTACTTAGGATCATTGAAACCTCTTGTAAATGTTTTTAAAACATTCCTTGTACCTCAAAATATATATTTAGATGCTTTGTTTGTGATTTTAACGTGTCTGGGTGCAAAGTTATGATAAAAACTGAAAATGGCGGCCATTTTGGACGCCATCTTGGATTTTGGCTACTTAGGATCATTGAAACCTCTTGCAAATGTTTTTAAAAAATTCCTTGTACCTCAAAACATATATTTAGATGCTTTGTTTGTGATTTTAACATGTCTGGGGGCAAAATTATGATAAAACTGAAAATGGCGGCCATTTTGGACGCCATCTTGGGTTTTGAAGGAAGCACAAGGGGATTCTCGGGGACTTTTGGAATTTGATTCTATACATATTCCTGGACCTATCCTGAAAAAATCAGCTTGTTATGAGAAATTTTAACCTTTTAATGATATATGTGACCGTACAGCACGAATGAGCCGTAAATGTCCTCAATTGTATTCTGAGTTACAGTGTAAAATGGGCATGAAGGTCGTATTCATAGGTACCTCAATTTGGTGCTACGTGTACCTCATTTAATGAGATACACGTAGCACCAAATTGAAATACCTATGAATATGACCTTCATGCCCATTTTACACTGTACCTCAGAATACAATTGAGGACATTTACGGCTCATTCGTGCTGTACGGTCACATATGAGCTAATACTATTGGCCTATATAGACAATGACAATTAGGAGTACCGTATTTCCAGTCATACCCAACCAAACTACAATAGGAAATAATACGGTAGTAACTATAATTTGCCACGAGGAATAGAACCAATCATTTCAATGATCGTCGGGAATTAAGTATACCAACAACGTCTCCTTATCCTTACATTCAGATGGTATCCCTATAGAAGTATTTTCGATCATTTTAAAGTGTATTTCAAATAACCATGCCCAATGACGTGTTAGAGTATGGTGCATGTAAAATCTGAATATTCAAGCAAGAACAGCTGAAAGAAAAAATAAAATATTGCGAGGTATTTGATATTGGAATCCTTTAAACGCCACAGTGAAATGTCGAAGAAAGTACAATGTGGATCTGCAGATACATAATTATAATAAACAACTTTTAAGTTGTATACTATGTTTTTTGTAAACATGTCAATAAGCAGTAATGTTACCAAGACCCAGTTTGTCCAATGCAGCATTGACACGTTCGTGTCTTTTGCCATTTTTGCAGCTTTAATGTTGTCAACGGCCGAAAGGCTCTCTTAAATGAGATTAAGCGAATAACAACCTTGTTGGATATTGAAGCTTCTATAAGCTATAATTTCACTTTCATTTACATTATCAGATTTTAGAGTCGCGTATCTTGCCTTCCAGACGAAACAGGTACCAGTGTTTGTTCTTTGTCTCTCAAAAACGCTTTACGGCAAAAGGTTTGCAAAAACGCTTGACGGTACCTGGAATTTACTGCTGTGTATATGATTGGGTTCACCGATGCATTTACACCTTCTAACAAACGCGCTGTCCACTCCAGAGTGCGAGCTTGTTCTGATGTGAGGAATCCACCACCACTGTAGTTGTACATTTTGTTCATGTGAAATGGTACTTGACACAAAAAGTACACCAAACCGTTAATTATAACCATTCTTGCAACCTGGTTTTTAAGTGATCTTGCTTTTTTAATTGCAGCGCGTTGTCTACACTTAATGTTTCTCTTTTTCTCAATGTATTGATGATCATAACATAAAACACAGTGCTTGCTCCAAAAGTTAATACGAAATAAATATTTTCAATCACAGCGTGTAATTCAGTAAACCCTGGTCCCACGCTATTACAATATGACAATATATCATAGTTTCCATTATTATCCCAAATGACACAAAATTTGGTAACTTTCCACCATGTAGGTGACACGAAACACGTTGTGGTTAAAGCAATAACCCAATTAAAGGTAACGTACTTGAGAGCGCGGTTCTTGCTATTAATTCTGCGATGCTTTATTGGGAAGCAAATGGCCAGAAAACGTTCTAAGCTGACAAGGGCGACAAACCCAAAAGATGCGAAGAAGAATATGTGAAGTACCGCTTTATCTAGAACACACAATATGTTACTTTCTATATTTTCGATAATGAGAAGTCCATTGGACGCATAATACTGCCGAAGAGTTCGCAGCAATGTTAACAAAAGAAACATCAGATCAGAAACAGCAAGATTTGCTAAGTAAAAGTTGGTAATCGTTCGCATCTCTCGAATATTGATAATGACAATTAGGAGTACCGTATTTCCAGTCAGTCCAAACCCAGAGACAATCGGAAACAATATGGTAGTAACTATAATTTGCCATGAGGAATAGAACCATTCATTTTGATGATCGTCGGGAATTAAGTATACCAACAACGTCTCCTTATCCTTACATTCAGATGGTATCTCTATAGAGGTATTTTCGGTCATTTTAAAGTGTATTTCAATCAACCATGCCCAATGACATGTTAGAATATTATGGTGTATGCGAAGTCTGAATATTCAAACAAGAAGTATTTCATACTGGAATCCTTTAAACTCCACAGTAAAATGTCGGAGAAAGTGCAATGTGGATCTGCAGATACATAACTATAGTATACAACTTAAAAACATGTCAATAAGCAGCTAGAATTTCGGTCCTTATGATATAGTTAAAAGCTTTTAATACACGTATAGCTACAGCGGATACCACCGTTGTGCCCATATGAACATGTATATGACGCACTTTGCGAAGTGTAGAAGTTTGACCGTGTATCTAAGGTATCTTCATATTTCGGTGTCAATTCGCCTAAAAATAAGTTAACATCACTCCAATGCACTTTGATCTGATGACGTAATAATTAATATCCATGCAGCGTCAAGAGATGAACCGAGATAGTTAATTACCATGTGATGATCACTCCCGGTGATCACTCTAAGTTTGAGCCAATTTTGCCTTTTCAAAAGCTATTTTATGATTTGAAATCTACTGTTGATCAAGCCTTGAACAATCAGAATACTACTGACCAGTGACCACCCTCTATTGTTATGCATGGTCGTGCTGGAAGTCAATCGATACATGACACACACTACTGACACTCAGTCATGGTAGTGCTTGGATAAACCTTTAAAAATTCTTGGCGTTTAAATTAGCCATTAAATTGTGTCTTTTAGTGTAATATTTTTTCAATGCGTTTCAAACTAATAAAGTTCGATAAAGAAAGAAAGCTCTTCCCCAGCTCTATAAGGCACACCGGGTCTATATATCATAGTTTTGTCAGAACTTCTATCGACTGCCAATAAGTTAACACCCCCCCCCCCCCACCCGTATTTTATGTGGAATACAACCAGCAGAAATTATCAAAATTTCTATTGTGGCATACAGAATGCATCAATGGGTAAATTTATATTCATATTTTGAAATATTGGCAGTCGGGCGGTAAACAAATGGTGCAATCAAAGCTTACAAAACTATGAAAATTGGGAAAACCGTTCTTTATCGAACTATATAAGTTTGAAACGCGCTAAAAGTTAACCCCACCCTACCCCACCCAAAAAAAAGAAGCATTATGGTTTTCTCCTGATATTTACAGAAAAAATTGATTTTAAAGTGAAAAGGTGTAGCGGACACTCATTTCAACACCGAATAAGATCGGTTCCAGCGCCCTAATTAAATGACTAACTGAGCCTTGTATATCAATAGTCAAACGAATGACTGGTGTGAAGTGGCTACACGATTTTTATTTACTGGTTTTGAACAATATTATCATTATTATTTTTTAATAGTTATCAATCCTGTGCTTGGAGTGGTTTTTGTTGTGTTTGGATAGTTTGAATTTCTTGACAACAAACCCAAGATATATGCAAAGTGACAGATATGATTGATCCCTGACCAATAACGTGAGATAAATGCAAAGTGACAGATTGAGCCCTGACCAATAACGGCAAGTTTCCATTCAAATCCAGATACAATGAGAGACACACTGTAGTGTTATCAAAGGATTGAGCTCGTTGTATATGATTGTATAATTATGAGTATCAAGGAATATGTTGAAATCTATACTACTTGAGAAAAAATAGTTCATGAAATTTGATATTAAATTGGAAACCAGGTACCTATTGTTCGACATTCTTTTACGAAGGGTATAAATGATATGAGCTCATAATACGCAATTTCACTTCTAGTAGCTGGATTTCTGCATAATCCACCATAGGTTTAACCACAAGTTTATGTACAGAAACTGTAAGGAGCATTTGAAAAGATAGCGTGTCCAAAAAAGGACATGCAGAATCATTTTGGGTGCTAATTATATTTCGTATGATAATGCAGTTAGTGTATGTAAGCTAGACTCTCTCTCTGCCATGAGGGAACAACACTCGCGCAATCGCTTGCTAAATCAGAGCGTACCAACATGTTGCTCCCTCCTAGTAGAAGTGAAGTCCATGGAAGACAGCTGAGAAATGCAGCCCATATTTCCAAATTGCGTGCGCGCACAAGCAGATTTGCCGAAAGCCCCATTTCCTACTACATGAATCTGCTGAATAAGCAGTAGTAGCTTGTGTGCTGGTGGCTTCTCATTGTGCCCTTTTGCATCTCTCTGCTGTCATCCATGCCAAGTTGCCTTTTTTCTTTTTTTGCTTTATTATGTGTAATTGGTTTCTTTCATAATATTTGTTGTGTTTCTTGTATAATGCAATTTGGCCGTTTGGCCGCGATGTTGTGCAGGTTAATAAAATCATATCATATCAAAATCAGATAACTTCGTGTGGGAGAATCGAAATGTTGCTATAGGCTCTACCACATTCAATTAGTATTAGCACATAATTAAGGATACTTTGTTTAAAAACAATATCATCATTCCACGCGGAACAAGAAATAAGGATATGGAAAGATGGAAACCAAGGTACATTATGGCCTGACAGACACCCAGTGTGCCAAGGCCTTTGGCCCAGTTACTTCTAAAAGTGACATTTAATATATTGTACATTGTGTTTAGTTTTGAGGCTGTGAAAGAGTCTCAAGAATAAGAACTTCCACTGGCAGCGATTAAAAGTATGGCAAAATTCGTCGGCTGTATTCCATAGTGGCGTATAGTGATTTTTGGTCATTTGTTTGAAAATTGGCACATATGTTTTTAAGTCTCATCAGTCATAATTAGCTAATTAATTAGTAAGTAATTAATTAAATGTGGCGTATAGTTACAAAGTGGCATTTTTTGCATTCCATAGTGGCGTATCGACCATACGCCACTTTGTATACACATTTTATGATTAAGAAATATCGGCAAAAATGAAAAACTTTGTATGTCATAGTGGCGTACACCTCGCTACATGTCATAGTGACGTATCGTGACCTATACGCCACTATGGAATGAAGCCGACGAAAAGTAACGCCATAGGGATTACACGGCGATCGAGGTGGCGTAAGGTTAACATTAGGTTAGGGTATTGCGTGTTGCGTGTTTCCATAGTGACGTATAGTTTTATACTAATTGTTGTCAGTTTGCCAACAACATTATGTATTTATTTACTTTGAAAAATATATAGAAATAAAATTTATTTTGTTAACAACCGAAATTTCACATCATTTACAAAATATGATGAATGTCTGATTTATACAACTCGATTTTAAAATTGGTATTTCTTCAAACCCGATTTTCTCGAAAAGTTGTTTATTCACGATGCCTCACTATACGCCACTATGGAATACAGCCGACGAATTAATACGTTTACAGTATCGCATTACTACCAAATATCTACACAAGGTGGGTGCAACATTATTCTTACCCCGGGATCCTTATATATCACTTGTTTATTTTTGGGTAAAATATGAATATTTTGAAGGAAAAAAAGAAATATAAATTTATGTATTCACCCACTGATCTACTAATTTTGCATCATGTCGACAGCTTAATGTTATACGAGAATATTATTGTAAATAAATGAAATTCTCAATATTTTATGGTGTAAGTAAGTGCGTTTATTTTATAAACAAACTTGTTATCGAGAAGATCCGAGATCCGAGAGCTACTTAATTATTCATGGACATCATTAAATTGGTAACAACGAAATAATTGTTCGCTGGCGTTTTGACTGATAATCATGATAATAGTTATTTCTTTGACAATCTGATAAGTACAATCATTCATCACAATATGGACTTTTTCAGTGACATTTTGAAGTCTTTCTAATCTTTATCATTCTCAATTGTTGGGAAACAGTGACGGACGTTTCAATTATAAATAATAAGTATAGAGATCAGTCAAACGCAAGGAAAGGCATAGATATCGGATTAGGTGATTTTTATCTCCTACTATATCAAAAGTCTCCTACCATATCATGTACAGTGTACTGTATCCCCTATAACTCATTCGCAGTTGCTTAAATTTGGCTTAAAAGCATCTGCACAGAAAAGTATTCAACAAATTTGAGACCAACATTGCTCCTAGAGCACAGTAAGCTACAATATGCAATTTACTTCCTTAAACGTTCAATATAACTACGGTGCAATATAATTATAATATTTTTGTTATAAAAATAATAATTGGATTTCATAAAAGCTAGCAAGGTCACAATGGGCAGTGCAAATGTGTACATTTGTGATACGGCATAACATCTGTATATACGCATCCAATTTCACACATTCCCAGTGACGTAGCGTGGGTCATTACATTGGGGGGAGGGGGTACCGACCATGATAGGGGGGCACCGGGTCTGATTGGGGGCATAAGCCGTTTTTCGGCAATTTTCCTATGGGATCTTTACAAATTTCAGATCGATTGGGGGGCATGAAATGTGAAATGATGCAGCCTTGGCGGGAATTTTAAACTGCATTCCATCACCCGTGTTACACGTAGACAAAAGAATGATGAACCTTTACAACACAATACAATATAACATCGATTTTTAAGCGGCTTTAATCCACCCAAATGGACAGTCACAACATCTGTTTGGTGCGAAGAGGACCCAGTAATGGCCGAATGAATTCGGAAATTTGCTTCCATATAAAAATTCCTCTAAAATGAATATCCAGCGGGAAATTGTAATGGGCGGATATAATAGACATCTGCATGTCATTTTGCCAGCCATCTGCATCGCAACGCAATGAAATCGTTATTGTTGTAGCATACTGTATCAAACTTTTAAAGTAAAAACATAAAGAATTACAATTAATTCGACATGAATCCGATTAGCAACGATTCATTCTAAATAGGGTGACAGTTTCAGCTTTGGATTTGAATTTGAAATTCATTCAATCTGTATGGTAATCCAAAATTTAGATTGCTCACTCCGTCATCGATTCTTATGCAAGTTTTAGCTAATTCTTTTGAAGTGTACTACACCGGTCTATTTACAGGTATGGCAATTTAGCAACCAAGTGACGTTTTGGGATTGTATATTACAGTCCTTTTGGAAGGACGCAAATAAATGTGTTTTGATGTATAAGCTAACTTTATCTATTATGCCTGCGACGGTTTGTTTCTGAAACCGTATGAAATTCCCATGCAATCCATTACTTACACTTGTTATTACGATACAATTTCACCACTTGTGTTCTAAACGTAATTAGCACTTATTGAAAAAAAGTCGGTCAGACATCATAATGTGATACAAATCATAGTTGTGTACATTGCTTAGTTTTCCAGCAATACGCTCCTAGACTTCTCCGTAGTCCACTTGCCCATTTTGAATACTCTGGCTATTACATTTATATTGATGTGTGTGCAACTGATAGATTTTCACATCTGTATCTGATCTTTTCAGTCACCGCACTCCCTCTGTTTGTTAGCTTCCCAATAATTCGGGGTTCGCTATCAATAAACTGGTAGATTCCAAAATCAGAATTGTTCAGTATTAAAGTGAGCCATTATAATTATGCAAGATAATGTTGCATTCAATTACTTTTATTGTCACTAATCATCTGATAGTTTTAACTCTTTATGACCATTTTATTATTGAATACTTTAATTTTAATAAACATCAGTATAATTTTGAGATCAACGAAATGGGTTCATCATGACTAATAATAACATATTTTTAATCAAATTCGATTATGGCATAGTCTAGCAATACGCATGTAACCGGTAACACGTAAAGTAATTGCGCACGCGATTTTTGTCATACCATTGCTTCATACGGTGTGTATGTAAACACCTCAACAACAGTTTGCAAAGTTTTATCTCACATTATTTGTAATATGTTCATATCGTGTTGCATATCAATGGATAGCTACTTTATTCCCCTTTACAATGACACCACATTTGAAACAATCATCTTTTTCACGTCTGAGCAAACATCTTGTGAATGTACTGGGGTCTGAAACAGAATGTGCCAAATTAATCATCTTTCTGTGCAGCAAGCTGCAATCTCATGTCTTCACAATCTGGGACCTAATGCAATCCTCCAAGATGACAACGCTTGCCCCCACAGAGCCAGGGTAGTTAACGACTATCTACGGAATGAGAGTAGAGAGAATGGAATGGCCTGCCATCAGCCCAGACCTCAACCCAATTGAACACTTGTGGGACCAGCTTGGTCGCGCTGTGCGGGCCATAGTAGCCAATGCAACCACATTGAATGACCTGCGAATCGTGGTTGAAGAATGGAATGTCATCCCACAGCAACGTGTAACCAGGTCGATGAGCAGCATGAGGAGAAGGTGCCTGGCTGTTGTGGCTGCATGCGAATGGTTTTTCCACCCACAATTAGGCACATTCAGTTTGAGACCGCACTACGTTCACAAGAAGCATACTCAGCCATAAAAAAAAGGTAACTGTTTCAAATGTTGTGTCATTATTACCAAATAGAGTACCGAAGTGATGACGTCACAGAAAACTTTTTTTTCATTTCAGCGTTTTGAATACCATGTATCGGTGGAGCATGCTGAAAAACATCCACAGTCCAAATTTGGTGGGAATCGGATCATAAGGGCCCAAGATATGGCCGCATGAATACCTAATTAACCCATTGAAATCAGTGTAAATTGGCCTGGTACCAAACAGTTATGAACCAGGCCAATTTACACTGATTTCAATGAAGCTAATTAGGTATTCATGCGGCCATATCTCGGCCCTCATGGATGATCCGATTCCCACCAAATTTGGACTGTGGGTGTTTTTCATCATGTTCTACTGAAATATGGTCATAAAAATGCTGAAATGCAAAAAAGAAAATATTATGACGTCACACTTCGGTAAAAAATATTCGGGCAAGTAACTCGAGTCAGTATTTTGCTGAAATATTTATTATCTATGTACATGTTTTTGTTTACAAATATTCACACATCATGCCTCTTCCTTTTTTAAATATGCGCTACTCTCATTTACAACACTTCAAACCGAAACAAACACTATCATTTATAAGTACAGACTGTAACAATAAAAATTATACAAGTATATGCAATTATTTCGCTTCTCAGAAAAAAATAAATAAAAGAGATAATGGCAAAAATGTTATATGGTGTGGAATTCTCGCTATTCACAATAAGGGCGCCGCCAGCGGTTTGCGATGTAATCGTGATGTATCATGGGAAAAGGTCGACATCCAAGTCCGCGCAATACGAATATTATCATGCTATTACATAGGAACACGTGACAATATTTTTTAGTTGGTCAATATAACGGTATTACACGCAAATCGATAGAGAAAAAATGAATTGTGCACATTTCAAATCACATTATTAAGTATTATTGAGTATCGATTCGCGTGTAACACCTTTATTTTGACAAACTAAAAAATATTGTCACGTGTTCCTATGTAATAGCATGGTAATATTCGTATTCCATGATACATCACGATTACATCGCAAACCGCTGGCGGCGCCCTTATTGTGAATAGCGAGAATTGGTAACCTTATGACCAACAGAAACTTAGTTTCTTTACTAGTTCGGGGTCAAACGATATGCTTAATAAAGTAAATCGTCCAGAAAACGAGTTCGGCCACTTTTGACATTTTCGCACATATCGAGCTTGTATTTGGTAAAATCGACTTTCCTGATTAGGAATTGCATTTTTGCTTTTCGGAAAAAATAAAAGGAGTCATATCGTAAATGTGATATGCAGTAGAATCTGTAATCTTTTGGCTAACAGAAAACTTTACTCTGTGTCCTTCCTAGTTCAGGTTCAAACACTATGCCCGGTGGCTACTTTTGCCAATTTTGCACATCAAGTTTGTACCCCGTAAAAGTAACTCTCATGCTTATCGTCAAAGATTTCAGAACAATAGGGTTCTTATGTTTTTCTCTCACTTAATTGACATTAGTGAATAAATAATATGAGATTTATTTCAAAATCATGCCACATTGTTTAAAATTAAGCATCTTAAGATCACCGACCACAACCTTTGCGGAAAATGTTGCCACACCTGAGCGTTAATTGACCAACATCCTTCCCCGCTCCCCTATTGCAATGTTGATTTGGACAAAATCGTCATCATTTCTACATTACAGTCTCCCAACATGGAAAAATGGGGGTGGGGAAGGGGCGAGTGTAAGTTGAATGTATATTTGCAACTATTATACAAAATAATACGGAACTATCACATATTTGGCTCCGATTGCGTGCTTTTAACACCAGAACGTGCAGGTGTGGCAACGAATTTCCCCCAAGGTTGCAGATGGTTCATGATTCAGCTCAATCCAGTCACTTTTGCTACACAAAGAAACGAAAGTGGCCAAAACTGTTTTAGGATTACTTTACAAAATATGCTATATCTTCGCTTGTCGACCGCTAAATTTACTGAAACAAAACTTGTGCAGTAGCTCCAAAAATTACCTTGACTACCAAGGTAATAAGTAAAAACAACAATAAGTGATGTTTGCCTAATTATTTTTTAACTTGTATAATTTTGTTTGTTACAACCTGTATGTACATACTGTTGCAGAAGTAAATAATATCAGTGAACGACTTGAACAAAAGTTTATATTCAGTTACAAATCATCTCCAATGATGTCACACATCAATGCAGAACAATGTCTGATACCCAAGGTCGTGCCATGCAGTGATTGGCAAGCTATATCTCTCGGGTTGTGTTTCTAGTCTCTAAACAAAGAAAATATTTAAAAACATATTTGAGAGGAGCCCAAAGCAAGCAAAATGTGACGAAATTTGTTGGAAATTAATTGTTGAGTTGAAATGTTCTGTCAAAATAGCTCGGATGGAAATGTTAATATATCTTAACCCCTTTTTCACAAAATAGTACTAACTCAAATTTGTGTTCTAGTGAGTATATTTTGTACTCTTTTACTATTCAAGTGCATGGGCATTTGATGGTGTGTGAGCAATATGGCACGGTCCATGCGCGCTGATGGATGACGTCATTCTCCCAAACCGGTTAACATATATTTTGAAGATGAATAGTAATGTAACTGTACTGTTATTGGGTTTCTAAACACAATATTAACCTTCTTTTACTCATTTAAATTAATGTTCTCATGCATTATTCTTTTATTCATTTAAAATTAATATTGTCATGCATTATCACTTTACAGATTAATGTTACAGAAAAGATGGCAACCAAAAACAGATAAAATCGTTTGTGTGCTGATAGCAATTTACCTAATAACTAGACCGTTAAACTTAATCATTTTTCTCAATTTACCTTTCAGGATTTAGTTGAAGTAAATTCTTTTAAGGATGCGTGTAGGGTCTCTGTAAGTGTGAAAATTTCTACATTGTTTTGTATTGTGTCTTTAAAATTAATAAAGATAAATACATAAAAGTATGAGCAGTTTTTGAGAAAAGCGCCAAAATGCACCATAAAGCAGCCGTTTAATGAAGGCACAGATAGCGTATAGGCTGGGTAGGCTAGGAACAATTTCTCCCCTATAATAGTTTTGCCAGCTACATTTCATGGGTGTACATGTATCTCATGCAAATTCAGGGCTGTCAACGCTCACGCATTGGGCGTTAGTTTCACGCATTTGGTAACTTTCTCACGATCTCAAGCCAAGGTAGTCTAATCTCACGCCTTAGGTAGTAAAAAATGATTCCGTCCCGGCGCGCTCTGTTCGTCAGTGTCTTACGCCAAGCAATTCCAAAAAGTAGACAGCCCTGTGCAAATCACTTGCAATGTATAATTCAATGTCTTTAATGAACTGCATACCGTACTGAAGTTTGATTTACTATTGATAAATTTAAAATACACAAATAAGCAGAAAAATCATCACTTTTATTCGACAAAATACAATTACATTATAGTTACAGGCAGAATATCATATAATAGTTTGTCGAAGATGAGTTTTGATACAATATTTACAAGGACATTCCATGAGTGTGTACATTAAAATGGCGATAAATAACAGTGACCTCTGACATTGGCATGTATAGCCGCGGTCACAGGCATGTCACATTGGCTTGCTTCAAATCTTTCGTTTTGCATAACAATAGCTTTTGAAATTGGTTTTTGCAGCTCCTATTCGCCGTAGAAGTAACAGGGTTATTTGCCATAGCGATAGGTGAAAACATTTTTTAATGTATTGCCCTGCGCCATAAATTGACTTCACTCACCACCTGTCATGTCTGTGTATGTGTGTAATCATTATATTGAACACAATACTGCTCTTTTCGAAGGCACTAATCCTACAGTGCGAGTGAAACGTACATGGACTCTGCATAATGTGAATTTCTATAGAATTACGATCCAAGTATTATGTCCATATTTTGATAATCAATGGTGTGATGCAGAGTTACAACATACGTGTACTGTAGGTCAATACATTCAAAAACTGTTTTCACCTACCTATCACATCACTACTTCTACATCGAATTGCTTGGTTTACAGGCGTGCTAGACAGGGCCCATTGGAACAGCTCAAAAACGAAATAAATATTGCGTCGAGGTTTTGATATATTTTATAACTCCTTTTGTTAGAATCCAAACTTCATTACCAAAAAAGGGTATAAATTATGAAAAGTTTTGTCGAGCCAAAGACTTGAACCAAGTCACTGTAAATTGGACTATAACAGGTACTGGTACTTCAGAAATTTAGTGAAATTTAACCAATAATACAGTCATGAATAAAAGTTTAAAACATTTTTCACCTTTTTGCCATGACATTGCTTAAAAACGTGTTTTACTCAATACTATCTCCCAAAACCAAGTGAAATTATTGAGAAGGACAGTGCTACGGGTTTTGACGATGAGTTCTACAAGAAAGTACCCCGAATGTTTTTAAGCAAAAGGTTACAGTCATTTTTTGTTTACTTTTTCCGAAAAAATGTCATATAAGACCTCAATTTTTGTTAAATTCTGTCATCATAGTAACTACATAGTACTACCTTGTCACCTTAAGGTGGTACTACACCCCTTTGTAAATTTGTGATTATTTTTGCATTATTCTCAAAATATAATAACACACTGGTAACAAAAGTTGTGTACCGTATATTATAGGGGCAAGGAATCCAGTTACTACACTGGAATTTCAGTGTCTCAAGACAAGCGGTACGTTATTTAGGATAAGAAAAGAGGTACCGCTAGAATGTACCTCATTTCTTAAGCTATATAATGAACCACTTGTCTTGAATCACTGAAATTTCAGTGAAGTAACTGGATTCCTTGCCTACGGAGCCTAAATATACATAACTTTTGTTACCAGTGTGTAGTTATTTTTTTGAGAAAAATGCAAAATTAGTCTCAAAATTTATCAAGGGGTGTAGTACCACCTTAACCCCCCCCCCCCCCCGTATTCCTCCTGTACCAGTACTCGTGACACGAAGGTCACTGGCAACATATCGAAGTGACTTCCCAAGGAAAAACAAAGCGTTTCAACAAAGAAGAAATCTTTTATCCATAACTGTATATAATACTTTGTCATCGTATAATAGAAAAATATTGGCAACTAGAAAAAATATTTGTGAAATGTTCATGTCAGCACCAATTGCATGTACGTCAAATTATACATTGGCTACAAACATTTCTCCAATTTTCCCTATAACTCCAGATGATTCCAAAATTTATTGGAAATATTATAATCTATTAAAACAAAAATAATTAAAAATAATTGTTTCGGTTTTGATCAGGCGCAAACAGAGATTGGTACACGCTGAATATCAGCATACGTCATGTGCAACTCCTGCCTTCATGGTCTTCTTCACTTCTGCATTATGATGAGTTGTTCAGCCTCTTCTCTGAAAGAAACAAAGTTTTAAATACGCAAACAATTATAGCAAACCCCGACCTTTTTATTCATATTCTTAGAAAAACATTTTTATCATTTGCGTTGGAGCTTACGCATGTCAAACTATTCATACCTATCACTCTTCTACGACGTGATATTGAATTTAGTTAGACGGCGGAAACGCACAAGGCGTAAATTGCAAATTCCACAAATACAGACATCAAAAGTGGTGGGTTATCGCGCTCTGGACTTAAAAAGTACTCAAAACCAACAGAGATAATTGAATTATATTGTTCATTTTATCAAAGCATTGGGGCGCTGTAAGTTTATGTCTTAATTCTCGATCACCAGGCATTCAATATTGAGATGAAAAAGGTTTTGTTCTTTGAACAAAACAATTAAACATCTGTCATATGTGTCAATATTATGAAATATAGCCCTTTAACCGAAAATATTAGAAACCAATAAAACTCAACCTTTAAGCGGAACGCTTATCGACCGCCATCAATATCCATCAATTATCCGTTATTTTAAATAGCACGCAATTTAACATCAATTTCAATGCATGCATTATAAAAGCTAGCATTATAACACCGCTATGAGCCACTTCTTGAGTATTCAAATCGGCGATTCTTGATATCATTTTGATGTTGTTGTCTTGCTTATCAGCTGCAGGGATAAAAATAGATTTTCAAAATAACTCCGCAAAAATGACGACCGTTTCTTTTTCAAATCTTTATTGTGCAATCTATCCATAGAATGCAATAGCAATTTATCAATATGAAGTCAATATAAACTCATTACTTCTTTCCATTAAATTATCCATTAACTAGTTATAACGCTATATTAAATCAGATTTTCATATTTCTTAAGTGGTTCCTCATTGAGATCATTTATTTTGATTCCTCGTGTCATTTTTTTTTTCAAAGTCTAAAATCCACTACCCTTTCTTTGAAAATGAGCGACCTATTAAAAAAAATCCGACCTAAAATTTACTATTATAGTAATTTAAATGTTTCAATGAAGGTGTGTAATAAAAATAATGTTTTACATTTTTAAGTGGTGCCACTTAGATTCATATATTTTAATATTGTATAATGTTGGTTTTAGATTATATAAAAAGCTGTTTTAAGCAACGTTAAACGAGGAAGAAGCACGTATATCTGTTTTCGTTTTAGCGTGGTGATTTCGTATTAACCTCAAATACTTGTTTTTTTATGAAAATAAATTTAAATTTTTTGTTTATGTTCATCGAACAGGTGGTTTTATTTCGATACCATCACACCTGGCATATGAATTGCCTTATATGGTATGTGAATATCTCCTTATATAGAAGTGATGATATTTTGCATCCTCTTTATTAGGATACGATTCGATAGATATCCACGAAAAAGCTTATTTCCTAAATATTCGGACATTGAATTTGTTACGAGAACAGATGCGCGGCACACAAAGAACACCAAAACAGTAGACAGAGCATCTTGAAACTACCCACTTGCGACTTTACGCCCATTTCGTGGTAGCAGGTCACATATTGGTAATGGACTGTGATCAGTCTGGAGTTAATGCGGCTGTCGTTTCACTTTAAAAGCATTCAGAGGATGTTTCTAAAGGGCATCTAGATATCTATAGTCAAGTTTGTACATAGACGTCTTAAAATTAAAAGATTTCTGTTTTGCTACTATTTCACTAGTGGAAATTTAAAATCGGAATTCTTTTAAAACCCATGAGAATTGGACAAAACTATGAAAATTCATTTCTATAAAACTTTAAACCTTGTGGGACTGCTCGGGCATGCTATACTAATTGAGAAATGAGAAAACTTTCAATTCTCATAGTTTTGTCCAATTCTCATCGCTTTTGAAAGAATCTCTTATAATAAATTTACACTAGTGTTTGAAGCTATCGGTATGGAATAAGTTTTCCCTCAATTTTCGTCTTTTTATTTTTTTTATTATCTGTAATTACAATTACATACATCGGAATATCATATTTTACATTATCCTGGACTGCAAATCGACGGAATGAAGTGAAGTAGTGAAGCAGTGCTTGAGATGCACTTAAGAGTATCAAGGCAGAATCCAAGAATTTTGATCATTTACTCTGTATAGTCATGAATATAATTATGTATTAGCGACCAATTCAGGACGTAGGAAATATCTCGTTTGGCGGGAAATTGTAGTCTACATTTGACCAAAACCTCAAAAATCGTCGATATTCAATCATGTCAGTCAAATTGGCCTTACACCTTTGACTTCAGCCAAAAATCATAGAATCTTTGGATTTTGTGCAGTATTATCACTGGAAATTATAGGAAAAAATATAACATTATATATGAAGTTATAGGAAGATATGCCACTAATTAAAAAATGTACATGCGCTTTCTTTTCCCGTAGATGAGCGCAAAGGATTATTGGGTAATTCACTAAGATCCACAACATGCTCATCTATCAGGGCACAGTTCTTTAATCCCAATACATTTGTACATTCATTGAATGACCTTTGAAACTTTGGGTACAAAAACTCATACTCTGCAACTTCAGGTCAAATTTTGCTCTATGATTGTTTAATTGAGGTTATTGGACTATGCCATTGGGATGAGGCCATTGTGGTCCATAGTGATTGTAATGAGCCGTGTGGCGGTTCATGTGAGCATTTTACCGCGAAAAATCCTGACCGGGCTAGGTTAAGTATCTTTGTTGAGCTGAATTAGCAGTTCTGTCGCTTGCGGCAAGTGGCTATTTGTTAGCCTATGAACGTGAACATACATTATCACGAATAAACGAAGATTTTTATCGGTCAGTAAATCAATAGCTAATCAACGATAAATAAAGCAATGAATTCCGCCTGTTACGCGAACGACACACTGTATTATGAAAAATAATGACACGTCTTTGCCAAATAACCACAAATTATTAATCATTTTGGGCTATTTATTTTCAAAGTCGGGTCATTATTTTTCATATACAGTGTGTCGTTGGCGAACAGGCGAAATACATTTGGCTACCCACCCGAAGCTGTTCCTTTTCAAAATCATTTTACTTTTTTCTAAAATAATCATATTTGTCTAAAATATGAGCGAAGCTTATGATTTCGAATTAATCTGAATTATAATGTAGTCTTAAGGGAACTGGAATGAGCGTTTTGAGCGTTTCGACAGCATTTTTTGTGGGACATAAGAGCACATCAGACCTATCGAATTGCATTCTGAATACGAAGAATGTCTTTCTGATATCAAATAATTTTCATTTTATGAAATTCACGATATAATACAAATTTTAGGACAAATTATTAAAATTTGATATTTTTCACATTTTGGCGATATAACAGTCCTCGAAGTTAATTTGTAAAATTTAATGATTAGTCTTAAAGTGTATGTAGCTGTCCAGGAGCAAGATCCCACAGGGGGCCTAAATAAGGACTTGGTTCACCCTCCACTACATACAAGGTTTGACACCATGGGTAGTTAGTATGGACCCTCTAGATCACTGCTAGGTAGGTAGTGGACTCAAATTGTGGTATCACTTTTTTTTTACAGGTCATTTTATGTATGGACGTATAATCGCATAAAATCACCAAAAATAGGACAAAATTAAGGGGTAGGGGAGATATAAATTCCCATAACTCAATTTTTACTCGTGATTTTGATTTCATTTTGGTATCAATATGTAGCTAAATGATTTTCCTAACTTTCTAGTATTATTTTTAAACAAAAACAGGTTTCATTTGAGCATATTTGGAAGTATATAGTCCATAAATGAGTGGTAATCTGATTTTTAAACCATATGTGTAAAGTTTGACATTGGCCTCAAATCTCACAACTATACCACTTTATATTTTCAAAATTGATTCAGTTTCCATTTTTAATTTTTTAATTTAAATTTTAATGTTTAATTTTGTTTTTAATGTTAAGCATATCAAGGGAAACATTATTGTAACAGTTCCAATCATTATAATATGTATGAGTTCGTTGGGGTGTCTGTGGGACGAGGTGTGTGTGTGTGGGGGGGGGGGGGTCTGGGTGTACATAGGGTGTGTGTGGGGGTGAGGGGATGAATGTGTGTGTACATGTCAAAATATGTCACTTCACTGCACCAACTTCCATTTACAAAATCCGTTAAGTTTCCATTGATGTGAATATTTATGTGTAGGACGTGAGTAACCACTGGGAAAAAGACAAAAATGTTTAAAAAACCAAAAACCCAACAAAACTGATGTTGATTTCCCTCGTATATCAGCATAACATAGAAAAATATTAAGGGGTAGGGGAAATAAATCATCAGAACTCAATATTTTACTCATGATATTGACTTCATCTTGGTATTAATTCTATTCAATTCAATTTAATATGTATATCTAATTGATTGTTCTAACTTTTTTGTATTATTTTAAAGCAAAGCGACCATTAGTTGTCAGGTAGATACACAGAAACTGTGAGAAAAGGGTACGTTTTCTATGTCTAACAGCGTAAATAGGACAATATTAAGGGGTAGGGGAAATATAAACTGCCATAACTCAACTTTTACTCATGAAAATGAATTCATCTTGGTATCAAAATGTATCTAAGTGATTGTTCTAACTTTCTAGTATCATTTTAAAGCAAAGCAACCATTAGTTGTCAGACAGATATACAGAAACTGTGAGGAAAAGGTAACTTTTCTATGTCTAACAGCGTGAAGATGACAATATTACAGGGTAGGGGAAATGTAAACTGTCATAACTCAACTTTTACTCATGAAAATGAATTCATCTTGGTATCAAAATATATCCAAGTTATTGGTCTAGCTTTCTAGTATTATCTTAAAGCAAAGCGACCATTATTTGTCAGGCAGATATACAGAAACTGAGGAAAAGGTAAATTTTCTATGTCTAACAGCGTAAAATGCCAATATTAAGGGGTAGGGGAAATTTATAACTGCCATAACTCAACTTTTACTCATGAAAATGAATTCATCTTGGTATCAAAATGTATCTAAGTGATTGTTCTAACTTTCTAGTATTATTTCAAAGCAAAGCGACCATTATTTGTCAGGTAGATACACAGTATTTGTGAGGAAAAGGTAACTATTCTATGTCTAACAGCATAAATAAATATGACAATATTAAGGGGTAGGGGAAATATAAACTGCCACAACTCAACTTTTACTCATAAAAATGAATTCATCTTGGTATCAAAATGTATTTAAGTGATTGTTCTAACTTTCTAGTATTATTTCAAAGCAAAGCGATCATTAGTTGTCAGATAGATACACAGTAACTGTGAGGAAAGGGTAAATATTCTATGTCTAACAGCGTAAATATGACAATATTATGTTGTAGGGGAAATGTAAACTGCCATAACTCAACTTTTACTCATGAAAATGAATTCATCTTGGTATCAAAATATATCCAAGTGATTGGTCTAGCTTTCTAGTATTATTTTAAAGTAAAGCGACCATTATTTGTCAGGCAGTATATACAGAAACTGTGAGGAAAAGGTCATTTTTCTATGTCTAACAGCGTAAAATGACAATATTAAGGGGTAGGGAAGAAGATAACTGCCATAACTCAACTTTTACTCATGAAAATGAATTCATCTTGGTATCAAAATGAATCTGATTGGCTGTTCTAACTTTCTATAAACAAAGCGATCATTAGTTGTCAGGTAGATACACAGAAACTGTCAGAAGAAGTCATTTTCTATATCTAGCAGCGTAATAGACCGTTCACAAACACTTGTAAGGGGAGGGCCTGATGCAAAAAAATTTCATCGCAAAATATTCTTTCGAGCCCCCTCCCCCTTTACAGACCTCAAAAATTGTAGGGCCCCTTTTGACATGAAAATTATGGGTCAACCCCATAGAAAATCATATAAACTCAATTTTTCCAGGAACATTTTGATCATTTTTTTCAGGCCCCCCTTAAGAGGTTCAAAAATTTGCAGACCCCCCTCCCTTTTTGCATCAGGCCCCCTTACAAGTGTTTGTGAACGGTCCCTAAATATGACAATATCAAGGTAGGGGAAATATAAACTCCCATAACTCAACAACTTTTACTCTTGATAATGAATACATCGAACGTTCTGGTATCATTAGTTGTTATGTAGATACAAAGGAAATGTGAGAAAAAACTTCCATGTGTAACAGTGTCAAATATGATAATATTAAGGGTAGGGGAAATATTACCATAACTCAACTTTGGCTGCATTAACTGTGAAGGGGAACACAGGAATACAAATCGTTGCACCAAAATTTGAATGTAGTATACGATTGAGGTTTCTTACGTTAATTGGTGCAATTGGACCATTTTAAAAATTTGACCTTTATTTATGATATTGATATATTCGACGTTATAACCCCTGAACTAAGCTTCGTAGAACTATGACAATTGTCTTTTTTTAATTCTTAGCGATGAGAGGAACAATTTGAGATTACAACATTACAACATGATAGGATAATTTTTTAGTATTGGCCCCATTATGACCTTCAACCCCTCGTGGGAAACTTAATTGCTTTTAAAATAATGCCAGAAAATGAGAACAATCAAATAGCTACATATTGATGCCAAAATGGAATTCATTTTCGTCAGTGAAACTTGTGTTTTGGTGTTTTGTATGTCCCCTTACCCTTTAATATTGTCATATTTTACGCTGTTAGACATTGAATATTAACATTTTCATACATTTTATGTCTATCTACCTGACAACTAATGAATTTTAAGTTGCTTTTAAAATAATACTAGAAAGTTAGAACTATCAAATAGCTACATATTGATGCCAAAATGGAATTCATTTTCGTCAGTGAAACCTGTGTTTTGGTGATTTGTATGTCCCTTACCCCTTAATATTGTCATATTTTACGCTGTTAGACATTGAATATTAACATTTTCATACATTTTATGTCTATCTACCGGACAACTAATGGCTTAATTGCTTTTAAAATAATACTAGAAAGTTAGAACTATCAAATAGCTACATATTGATACCAAAATGAATTCATTTTCATCAGTAAAACTTGAGTTTGGGTGATTTGTATGTCCCCTTACCCCTTAATATTGTCATATTTTACGCTGTTAGACATTGAATATTAACATTTTCATACATTTTATGTCTATCTACCGGACAACTAATGGCTTAATTGCTTTTAAAATAATACTAGAAGGTTAGAACTATCAAATAGCTACATATTGATACCAAAATGAATTCATTTTAATCAGTAAAACTTGAGTTTGGGTGATTTGTATGTCCCCTTACCCTTAATATTGTCATATTTTACGCTGTTAGACATTGAATATTAACATTTTCATACATTTTATGTCTATCTACCGGACAACCAATGGCTTAATTGCTTTTAAAATAATACTAGAAGGTTAGAACTATCAAATAGCTACATATTGATACCAAAATGAATTCATTTTCATCAGTAAAACTTGAGTTTGGGTGATTTGTATGTCCCCTTACCCCTTAATATTGTCATATTTTACGCTGTTAGACATTGAATATTAACATTTTCATACATTTTATGTCTATCTACCGGACAACTAATGGCTTAATTGCTTTTAAAATAATACTAGAAGGTTAGAACTATCAAATAGCTACATATTGATACCAAAATGAATTCATTTTCATCAGTAAAACTTGAGTTTGGGTGATTTGTATGTCCCTTACCCTTAATATTGTCATATTTTACGCTGTTAGACATTGAATATTAACATTTTCATACATTTTATGTCTATCTACCGGACAACCAATGGCTTAATTGCTTTTAAAATAATACTAGAAGGTTAGAACTATCAAATAGCTACATATTGATACCAAAATGAATTCATTTTCATCAGTAAAACTTGAGTTTTGGTGATTTGTATGTCCCTTACCCCTTAATATTGTCATATTTTACGCTGTTAGACATTGAATATTAACATTTTCATACATTTTATGTCTATCTACCGGACAACCAATGGCTTAATTGCTTTTAAAATAATACTAGAAGGTTAGAACTATCAAATAGCTACATATTGATACCAAAATGAATTCATTTTCATCAGTAAAACTTGAGTTTGGGTGATTTGTATGTCCCTTACCCCTTAATATTGTCATATTTTACGCTGTTAGACATTGAATATTAACATGTTCGTACATTTTATGTCTATCTACCTCACAACTAATGGTTTAATTGCTTTTAAATAATACTAGAAAGTTAGAACTAACAATTAACTACATATTGTTACCAAAATGAATTCATTTTCATCAGTAAAACTTGAGTTTTGGTGATTTGAATGTCCCCTACACCTTAATATTGTCATATTTTACGGTACTACACATGAAAAATTGACATTTTTTAACATTTTATGTCTTTCCAGCTAACAATTAATGGTTATTTTGCTTTAAAAGATTACAACAACCAAATAGCTATATATTAATGCCAAAATGAATGAATTATAATGAATAAATGTCGAGTTACGTTGGTTTGTACGTCCCTAACCTTTAATATTGTCAAATTTTACGCTGTTACACATTGGAAAATTAACATTTTTATCATATTTTATGTCTATCTTATGGTTTTTCTGTTAAAAATAATACTGGAAAGTTAGAACAATCAATTAGCTACATGTTGATACCAAAATGAATTCATTATTATGAGTGAAGGTTGAGTTATGGTGGTTTTTATTTCCCCTACCCCTTAATAATGCCATATTTGACATGGTTATACATAGAAAAGTAACCTTTTCTCACATTTTATGGCTATCTACCTGACAATTAATGTTTGCTTTGCTTTAAAATAATACTAACACGTTTGAACAATCAATTAGCTACATATTAATTCCAAAATGAATTCATTATCATGAGTTGAAGTTGAGTTATGATGGTTTATATTTCCCCTACCCTTAATATTGTTACACACGCTGCTACATGTGGAAAAGTAACTATTTTTTTACATTTTCAGTCTATTTTCCTGACAAACAGCGGTTGATCTCACCCCACACATATAAATATTCAAAATATTACATGAATGGCAACTTAACAAACAAATGTTGTTAATAGAACTTATATAGTTCAGCCGAGTGACATATTAAAACATGTAAAACACCCCAACCCTGAACCCTATACACACCCCTGCACCCACCCCACATACCCATACACACCTACCCCAAACCCACACAACACAAACCAACATGCAAGCAAACATGCACATACATAAATATTTGAACCAGAACATAAAAGTTTGCCTAGATATGCTTGATATTAAAAAAAAAAAAAAAAAAAGGAAACTTAATTAATTTTGAAAATAGAAATTGGCACAATAGTAAAATTTGAAGCCAATGTCACAAAAACACCCACCCTGCGCATTGTTGTGAAAAATCTGAGTTTTCAATAGTGTATGGACTGGCCACTTCCAATCATGATGAAATGAAACCTAGGTTTGCTTTCAAATAATACTAGGCAGTTAGAACAATCAATTAGCTACATATTCATACCAAAATAAATTCATTATTATGAGTAAAAGTTGAGTTATGAGAATTTATATCTCCCTACCCCTTAATTTTGTCCTATTTTTGGTGATTTTATGCGATTATACGTCCACACATAAAATGACCTGTAAAAAAAAAGTGATACCACAATTTGAGTCCACTACCTACCTAGCAGTGATCTAGAGGGTCCATACTAACTACCTATGGTGTCAAACCTTGTATGTAGTGGAGGGTGAACGAAGTCATTTTTTTGAGGTTGCTGCTCCTGTACTAGGAGGAAAAGCCGACGATCAATTGAAAATTTTGACCTTTCATATTGAAGATATGGATTTTTTCCCAAAAAGACCTAATTTTTTTTGGTGTTTTGGGAAAAAAATCCATCTTCAATACGAAAGGTCAAAATTGTCAATTGATCGTCGGTTTTTCATCCCACCTGCATACACGTTAGGTAGAAATCATCAGATTTATAAAGTTTACTTTGAGTAGTGTTAAATATCAAAAATATCAATTTTTAATGATTTGCCATAAAATGTGTATTACATTGGGAATTTCAAAAAAATCAAAATTATTTGATATCAGAAGGCCATTCTTCGTATTCAGAATGCAATTCGATATGTCTGATGTGCTCTAATGTCCCACAATAAATACTGTCCAAACGTTCATACCCCTTCCCTTAAGACATATGGGTAATATTGAATGGCGAACTGAAGGGTACTATAGAAAGCCGAATCGTGTACACGGCGAAAAAAATCGACACAAATATCAAATCGCACGAATAAACGATCAAGATAATGACATGAGCGATGCGCAACTAGAGTAGGCAACATGGAAAAAATTGAAACTAACATATCTCACCAGGCTCATATTAAAAATACTAATAATTATATGACATCTGCATAATTGCGCTCTTAGTCAGGGCCAATATAAAGTATTCCTTCGATTTTTTTTTGGCTAACCAAAAGAAAGCGTGGAAAAAGGAAGAGGATTTTAAAAAAAGGCATGAAATGACTTCGTAAAAAAGTTGAACTGATTATTGAATTACTCGTCTTGTAGCGAGCAATCGTTCCCATTGTGTTTATTTGTTCTTGTGCAGGATGAGTAAGTAACCCCGTAACCTACTTACTCCGAAAAAGTCAAAATTTTACAAAAGAATATCAAATTTCGAGGCGCATTGTGAAATTCGTTTGAATCTGTTGATTAAATCTCAAGGATCTTCAAAACTTGAGTGATTCAGCAGCGCTAAAGAGCTGAAGTGGTATTTTAATGTTGTAGAAACGGATTTTTACTCGTAGCAAACTCAGCGTGTAAGTGAATTTCAGCTTTAATGGCGTGAACCAGTTCGGATTCAAAAGCCTCCTTACAGATGACCACCGCACTAAACTAGACATAACATAATGTTACATCAACCAACACTTGATAAAGCGCCTTATCTGGGGATTCAAAGCAACAAAACCACTTAAACCACTTCAGTGTTACACATAAGCTCAAACTCATCACTTTATGGTATCTAAACCACGTTTATATTAACAGAGTGAATTGGATAAATGCTTCTTTGTGGATAATAATATCAGAGTACGTACAAAGATCACCATATGATAGAATATGTGTCTACTTTATTCGCTGACACTTTCATTTGCCATGCCACTAATGTGTTGTGTGTGACTATATTATACATACAGTGAATTAATTTGTACATCAATCTAACAACGGGAGTGCACAGACACTTTAGATAAAACTTCCAAATGACACGTGGGGTTTTACAGGGTGTCCCAAAATTCGTTCAACTTATATGCTTCTGGACATAACTTCCATAAATAATAACGGATTTTACAAATGTTTTCACTGTTATATAGAATAAATAGTTTTAATTAATTTAATACCAAACATTTTAATACTTTTGAAATTCATAACACACCATCAATGCTTGATGTACCCTTTTCACACAATAACCCAACGCAAAATAATTTGTTGGTTTTGCATACTAGCGTGTTTCAGGGTAATAACTCTCTTTTATTTCAATGTATTTTGATTTTGAATAAAATTATTCAAAGAGCAACTGATTTTTTTCTTTGTTATGTTGAAATAGTCATTGTCTTTTATATTGAGGAGGAAATTCGGTGAAAATCGTTTTTGCGTACAATTCTTATGCGAAAATCAATTTTGCCTATACTTTTGTACATAACAAGAATTTCCAAAATTTGCATTCATTGGCGGACTCACATCATGACGTCATAGTGATATTATTTGGGGAATGTTTGTACTTATTTTAGTATCACTAGACCCATACCTATACATTGGTATTAAATATAACGGCGCCGGTTCCCTATTCAGAGCTCGTCACCGAACACGTATTCCTGCAGTTGTTCGACATTCTGTTTGCTCCACACGGTCACTTATTGAGCCAATCAACAACAAAGACAGTTTTACGTATGACTTCAATAGGGTTTTTGTTAGGTTAGGGTGAGGGAAGTAGGGTTAGAGCTAAATTTAGTGGCAAGGTTAACCGTAGCGAACAAACGGACGCCAATACTAAAAAACGTACGTCCTATCAACTATCTTAATGGTAAAGATACAAAAGTCTCGAGAGAATCTAATATATTGTTATATAGGCTACATTAAATTCTTAAAAGTAAACATGAAGTGGTTCTAAGTTCTGAAAGGTATTATGAACCCAAAATCTGTGAACTGCAAAATCCAACTATTCAAAACGATTTCTAAAAATGAAACCAGCTAAATACGATAGAAACAAGTGAAACAGATACGTGACTCAATTTCTTTTGATACAAATATATCCGGATAATTCATTTTAATCATAAATACCCGAAGCTCCTCCTTAAGCTATTTGTATAAGACAATAGGCAGTGCGGTAAAGCTACAGACAAACGAGCCAGTTAACATTCAGCTAAAGATCTATATTAGAATTTCGAAGTAGATAACCCGTAAGAACGTGTGGCATAGCATTGATCTGAAAAGATCAAAAGTACAGCATGTTTTGAAATCAATTACTGCAAGAATCGTTTTAAAAGCCCCTATACTTACACGCATTCCCGGAATAACACAATGAATTGTAATCAATCAAAAAATATTTTTATACTGACATTTCTAGTTCTGCAAGACACGTGGAAAAGGCTCTTTCAGTAAGATGACTTTAACGTTAAAAACCCGAATAACAAGCGGTAATTACTCCACAATACGGTTGCATATTTAGTTCTTCATGTTTAAATTATGATCAAGCACATCGACTAACCTGTTAAATTAACTGATCCACAGTATTTTGGGTGATTTGAATTTTACCCCAATGGCAGTTATATAGATTTCCATTGTAATATTGATTATGGTATATTCAAAAATAACGTTAAGTTACATACAATTGTACTATACATTTAAACACTAGTATACTATGCGATCAAGTATACTTGGGATAAAACTGTAGTTATTAGTAAACTTGAACGTGTTCAAATACTTTTGAATGAGTTTAATCCCATAATATGGTTGTACATTGTAACAAGATCGAAATTGAAAGATTTGCTAAGTAAAAGTTGGTAATCGTTCGTATCTCTCGAATATTGACGCTGACATTAAGAGTACCGTATTTCCAGCCAATCCAAACCCAGAGACAATCGGAAACAATATGGTAGTAATTATAATTTGCCATGAGGAATAGAACCACTCATTTCGATGGTCGTCGGGAATTAAGTATACCAACAATGTCTCGTTAGCCTTACATTCAGATGGTATCGCTATAGAGGTATTGTCGGTCATTTTAAAATACATTTCAAATAACCCTGCCCAATGACATGTTAGAGTATGGTGTAAGTAAGATCTGAATATTCGAACAGCTGAAAATAAAAATAAAATATTGCGAGGTATTTAATATTGGAATCCTTTAAACTAACAGTGAAATGGTCAAGAAAGTGCAATGTGGATCTGCAGATACATAATTATTAACTTTTAAGTTGTATACTATGTTTAAAAAAAAACCATGTCAATAAGCAAGAATGTTACTAAGACCAAGGTCGTCCAATGCACCATTGACATGTCCGTGTCTTTCGCCATTTTTGCATCTTTAATTTTGTCATCGGTTGAAAGGCTCTCTTAAATGTAATTAAACGAATAAAATCCTTGTTGGATCTTGAAGCCTGTAAAAGCTATAATTTCACTTTCATTTACATTATCAGATTTTAGAGTCGCGTATCTTGCCTTCCAGACGAAACAGGTACCAGTGTTTGTTCTTTGTCTCTCAAAAACGCTTTACGGCAAAACGTTTGCAAAAACGCTTGACGGTACCTGGAATTTACTGCTGTGTATATGATTGGGTTCACTGATGCATTTACACCTTCTAACAAACGCGCTGTCCATTCCAGAGTGCGTGCCTGTTCTGATGTGAGGAATCCACCACCACTGTAGTTGTACATTTTGTTCATGTGAAATGGTACTTGACACAAAAAGTACACCAAACCGTTAATTATAACCATTCTTGCAACCTGGTTTTTAAGTGATCTTGCTTTTAATTGCAGCGCGTTGTCTACACTTAATGTTTCTCTTTTCTCAATTTATTGATGATCATAACATAAAACACAGTGCTTGCTCCAAAAGTTAATACGAAATAAATATTTTCAATCACAGCGTGTAATTCAGTAAACCCTGGTCCCACGCTATTACAATATGACAATACATCATAGTTTCCATTAATATCCCACATGACACAAACTTTGGTAACTTTCCACCATGTAGGTGACACGACGCACGTTGTGGTTACAGCAATAACCCAATTAAAGGTAACGTACCTGAGAGCGCGGTTCTTGCTATTAATTATGCGATGCTTTATTGGGAAGCAAATGGCCAGAAATCGTTGCTGACGAGCGCGACAAAACCGAAAGATGCGAAGAAGAATATGTGAAGTACCGCTTTATCTAGAACACACAATATGTTACTTTCTATATTTTCGATAATGAGAAGTCCATTGGACGCATAATACTGCCGAAGAGTTCGCAGCAATGTTAACAAAAGAAACATCAGATCGGAAACAGCAAGATTTGCTAAGTAAAAGTTGGTAATCGTTCGCATCTCTCGAATATTGATAATGACAATTAGGAGTACCATATTACCAGTCAGGCCAAACCCAGAGACAATCGGAAACAATATGGTAGTAACTATAATTTGCCATGAGGAATAGAACCATTCATTTTGATGATCGTCGGGAATTAAGTATACCAACAATGTCTCGTTAGCCTTACATTCAGATGGTATCTCTATAGAAGTATTTTCGGTCATTTTAAAGTGTATTTCAATCAACCATGCCCAATGACATGTTAGAATATTGTGGTGTATGCGAAGTCTGAATATTCAAACAAGAACAACTGAAAGAAAAAAATTAATATTGCGAAGTATTTAATACTGGAATCCTTTAAACTCCACAGTAAAATGTCGGAGAAAGTGCAATGTGGATCTGCAGATACATAACTATAGTATACAACTTAAAAACATGTCAATAAGCAGCTAGAATTTCGGTCCTTATGATATAACTAAAAGCTTTTAATACACGTATAGCTACAGCGGATACCACCGTTGTGCCCATATGAACATGTATATGACGCACATTGCGAAGTGTAGAAGTTTGACCGTGTATCTAAGGTATCTTCATATTTCGGTGTCAATTCGCCTAAAAATAAGTTAACATCACTCCAATGCACTTTGATCTGATGACGTAATAATTAATATTCATGCAGCGTCAAGAGATGAACCGAGATAGTTAATTACCATGTGATGATCACTCCCGGTGATCACTCTAAGTTTGAGCCAATTTTGCCTTTTCAAAAGCTATTTTATGATTTGAAATCTACTGTTGATCAAGCTTTGAACAATCAGAATACTACTGACCACCCTCTATTGTTATGCATAGTCGTGCTGGAAGTCAATCGATACATGACACACACTACTGACACTCAGCAGTCATGGTAGTGCTTGGATAAACCTTTAAAAATTCTTGGTATTTAAATTAGCCATTAAATGGTGTCTTTTTAATAGTGTAATTTTTTTCCCAATGCGTTTCAAACTAATAAAGTTCGATAAAGAAAGAAAGCTCTTCCCCAGCTCTATAAGGCACACCGGGTCTATATATTATAGTTTGTCAGAACTTCTATCGACTGCCAATAAGTTAAACTCCCTCCCCCCATATTTTATGTGGAATACAACCAGCAGAAATTATCAAAATTTCTATTGTGGCATACAGAATGCATCAATGGGTAAATTTATATTCATATTTTGAAATATTGGCAGTCGGGCGGTAAACAAATGGTGCAATCAAAGCTTACAAAACTATGAAAATTGGGAAAACCGTTCTTTATCGAACTATATAAGTTTGAAACGCGCTAAAAGTTAACCCCACCCTACCCCACCCAAAAAAAAAAGAAGCATTATGGTTTTCTCCTGAAAAAATTGATTTTAAAGTGAAAAGGTGTAGCGGACACTCATTTCAACACCGAATAAGATCGGTTCCAGTGCCCTAATTAAATGACTAACTGAGCCTTGTATATCAATAGTCAAACGAATGACTGATGTGAAGTGGCTACACGATTTTTATTTACTGGTTTTGAACAATATTATCATTATTATTTTTTAATAGTTATCAATCCTGTGCTTGGAGTGGTTTTTTGTTTTGTTTGTGACAGATATGATTGATCCCTGACCAATAACGTGAGATAAATGCAAAGTGACAGATTGAGCCCTGACCAATAACGGCAGGTTTCCATTCAAATCCAGATACAATGAGAGACACACTGTAGTGTTATCAAAGGATTGGGCTCGTTGTATATGATTGTATAATTATAAGTATCAAGGAATATGTTGAAATCTATACTACTTGAGAAAAAATAGTTCATGAAATTTGATATTAAATTGGAAACCAGGTACCTATTGTTCGACATTCTTTTACGAAGGGTATAAATGATATGAGCTCATAATACGCAATTTCACTTCTAGTAGCTGGATTTCTGCATAATCCACCATAGGTTTAACCACAAGTTTATGTACAGAAACTGTAAGGAGCATTTGAAAAGATAGCGTGTCCAAAAAAGGACATGCAGAATCATTTTGGGTGCTAATTATATTTCGTATGATAATGCAGTTAGTGTATGTAAGCTAGACTCTCTCTCTGCCAGGAGGGAACAACACTCGCGCAATCGCTTGCTAAATCAGAGTGTACCAACATGTTGCTCCCTCCTAGTAGAAGTGAAGTCCATGGAAGACAGCTGAGAAATGCAGCCCATATTTCCAAATTGCGTGCGCGCACAAGCAGATTTGCCGAAAGCCCCATTTCCTACTACATGAATCTGCTGAATAAGCAGTAGTAGCTTGTGTGCTGGTGGCTTCTCATTGTGCCCTTTTGCATCTCTCTGCTGTCATCCATGCCAAGTTGCCTTTTTTCTTTTTTTGCTTTATTATGTGTAATTGGTTTCTTTCATAATATTTGTTGTGTTTCTTGTATAATGCAATTCGGCCGTTTGGCCGCGATGTTGTGCAGGTTAATAAAATCATATCATATCAAAATCAGATAACTTCGTGTGGGAGAATCGAAATGTTGCTATTGGCTCTACCACATTCAATTAGTATTAGCACATAATTAAGGATACTTTGTTTAAAAACAATATCATCATTCCACGCGGAACAAAAATAAGGATATGGAAAGATGGAAACCAAGGTGCATTATGGCCTGACAGACACCCAGTGTGCCAAGGCCTTTGGCCCAGTTACTTCTAAAAGTGACATTTAATATATTTGTACATTGTGTTTAGTTTTGAGGCTGTGAAAGAGTCTCAAGAATAAGAACTTCCACTGGCAGCGATTAAAAGTATGGCAAAATTCGTCGGCTGTATTCCATAGTGGCGTATAGTGATTTTTGGTCATTTGTTTGAAAATTGGCACATATGTTTTAAGTCTCATCAGTCATAATTAGCTAATTAATTAGTAAGTAATTAATTAAATGTGGCGTATAGTTACAAAGTGGCATTTTTTGCATTCCATAGTGGCGTATCGACCATACGCCACTTTGTATACACATTTTATGATTAAGAAATATCGGCAAAAATGAAAAACTTTGTATGTCATAGTGGCGTACACCTCGCTGCATGTCATAGTGACGTATCGTGACCTATACGCCACTATGGAATGAAGCCGACGAAAAGTAACGCCATAGGGATTACACGGCGATCGAGGTGGCGTAAGGTTAACATTAGGTTAGGGTATTGCGTGTTGCGTGTTTTCCATAGTGACGTATAGTTTTATACTAATTGTTGTCAGTTTGCCAACAACATTATGTATTTAAAAAAAAAAAAAAATATATAGAAATAAAATTTATTTTGTTAACAACCGAAATTTCACATCATTTACAAAATATGATGAATGTCTGATTTATACAACTCGATTTTAAAATTGGTATTTCTTCAAACCCGATTTTCTCGAAAAGTTGTTTATTCACGATGCCTCACTATACGCCACTATGGAATACAGCCGACGAATTAATACGTTTACAGTATCGCATTACTACCAAATATCTACACAAGGTGGGTGCAACATTATTCTTACCCCAGGATCCTATATGTGACCGTACAGCACGAATGAGCCGTAAATGTCCTCAATTGTATTCTGAGTTACAGTGTAAAATGGGCATGAAGGTCATATTCATAGGTATTTCAATTTGGTGCTACGTGTATCTCATTAAATGAGGTACACGTAGCACCCAATTGAGGTACCTATGAATACGACCTTCATGCCCATTTTACACTGTAACTCAGAATACAATTGAGGACATTTACGGCTCATTCGTGCTGTACGGTCACATATATCACTTGTTTATTTTTGGGTAAAATATGAATATTTTGAAGGAAAAAAAGAAATATAAATTTATGTATTCACCCACTGATCTACTAATTTTGCACCATGTCGACAGCTTAATGTTATACGAGAATATTATTGTAAATAAATGAAATTCTCAATATTTTATGGTGTAAGTAAGTGCGTTTATTTTATAAACAAACTTGTTATCGAGAAGATCCGAGATCCGAGAGCTACTTAATTATTCATGGACATCATTAAATTGGTAACAACGAAATAATTGTTCGCTGGCGTTTTGACTGATAATCATGATAATAGTTATTTCTTTGACAATCTGATAAGTACAATCATTCATCACAATATGGACTTTTTCAGTGACATTTTGAAGTCTTTCTAATCTTTATCATTCTCAATTGTTGGGAAACAGTGACGGACGTTTCAATTATAAATAATAAGTATAGAGATCAGTCAAACGCAAGGAAAGGCATAGATATCGGATTAGGTGATTTTATCTCCTACTATATCAAAAGTCTCCTACCATATCATGTACAGTGTACTGTATCCCTATAACTCATTCGCAGTTGCTTAAATTTGGCTTAAAAGCATCTGCATAGAAAAGTATTCAACAAATTTGAGACCAACATTGCTCCTAGAGCACAGTAAGCTACAATATGCAATTTACTTCCTTAAACGTTCAATATAACTACGGTGCAATATAATTATAATATTTTTGTTATAAAAATAATAATTGGATTTCATAAAAGCTAGCAAGGTCACAATGGGCAGTGCAAATGTGTACATTTGTGATACGGCATAACATCTGTATATACGAATCCAATTTCACACATTCCCAGTGACGTAGCGTGGGTCATTACATTGGGGGGAGGGGGTACCGACCATGATAGGGGGGCACCGGGTCTGATTGGGGCATAAGCCGTTTTTCGGCAATTTTCCTATGGGATCTTAAAAAATTTCAGATCGATTGGGGGCATGAAATGTGAAATGATGCAGCCTTGGCGGGGATTTTAAACTGCATTCCATCACCCGTGTTACACGTAGACAAAAGAATGATGAACCTTTACAACACAATACAATATAACATCGATTTTTAAGCGGGTTTAATCCACCCAAATGGACAGTCACAACATCTGTTTGGTGCGAAGAGGACCCAGTAATGGCCGAATGAATTCGGAAATTTGCTTCCATATAAAAATTCCTCTAAAATGAATATCCAGCGGGAAATTGTAATGGGCGGATATAATAGACATCTGCATGTCATTTTGCCAGCCATCTGCATCGCAACGCAATGAAATCGTTATTGTTGTAGCATACTGTATCAAACTTTTTAAAGTAAAAACATAAAGAATTACAATTAATTCGACATGAATCCGATTAGCAACGATTCATTCTAAATAGGGTGACAGTTTCAGCTTTGGATTTGAATTTGAAATTCATTCAATCTGTATGGTAATCCAAAATTTAGATTGCTCACTCCGTCATCGATTCTTATGCAAGTTTTAGCTAATTCTTTTGAAGTGTACTACGCCGGTCTATTTACAGGTATGGCAATTTAGCAACCAAGTGACGTTTTTGAATTGTATATTACAGTCCCTTTGTAAGGACGCAAAGAAGTGTGTTTTGATGTATAAGCTAACTTTATCTATTATGCCTGCGACAGTTTGTTTCTGAAACCGTGTGAAATACCCATGCAATCCATTACTTACACTTGGTATTACGATCCAATTTCAGCACTTGTGTTCTATATGTAATTAGCACTTATTGAAAACAAAGTCGGGTCAGACATCATAAGGTGATAAAAATCATAGTTGCGTACATTACTTAGTTTTTCAGCAATACGCATGTAACCGGTAACACGTAAAGTCATCACGCATGCAATTTTTGTCATACCATTGCTTCATACGGTGTGTATGTAAACTCCCCGGTAAACTCCTCAACAACAGTTTGTAAAGTTTTATCTCAGGTTATTTGTAACATGATCATATCGTGTTGCATATCAATGGATAGCTACTTTATTCCCCTTTACAATGACACCACATTTGAAACAATCATCTTTTTTACGTCTGAGCAAACTTCTTGTGAATGTACTGGGGTCTGAAACAGAATGTGCCAAATTAATCATTATTCTGTGCAGCAAGCTGCAATCTCATGTCTTCACAATCTGGGACCTAATGCAATCCTCCAAGATGATAACGCTTGCCCCCACAGAGCCAGGGTAGTTCATGAGTTAACGACTATCTACGAATATGAGAGTAGAGAGAATGGAATGGCCTGCCATCAGCCCAGACCTCAACCCAATTGAACACTTGTGGGACCAGCTTGGTCGTGCTGTGCGTGCAGGAGTAGCCAATGCAACTACATTGAACGACCTGCGAATCCTGGTTGAAGAATGGAATGCCATAACACAGCAACGCGTGACCAGGCTGGTGTGCAGCTTGAGGAGAAGGTGCCTGGATGTTGTGGCTGCATGCGAATGGTTTTTCCACCCACTATTGAGGTTAATGTCTAGTGTTGCTTGAGCACAGAGTAATGGTCAATTAGGCACATTCAGTTTGAGACAGCACTACATTCACAAGAAGCATACTCAGCCATAAAAAGGTAACTGTTTCAAATGTTGTGTAGCTATCCATTGATAGGCAACACAATATGAACATGTCTTAAATAATCTGAGATATAGATGCTTGAAAAAAACGTTCCAAACTTTTGTTGAGGAGATTATAAATAAATAAATAAATAAATTAGTTTTTAGGATTTCGTCGTAATTAAAAGATTATGCGTATCTTTTATGATTTTTGTCCCATGACCATATATTTTTATTTAACCTTTTCGAAATGCCCAACAATGACCTCAATATAATTTGAACAATAAAATATTATCACGGTTAGCAACTTTTTAGCAATGTAGATTTTAAATGACATTAAAAATTATTTACCATAGAAGCCTAAAACATTTTGGAAGAACACCATATTTAGCATTGATTTCCCATTAAATTCGAATCCTTAACCTACTTGTTTATTGTTTTAGATTTGATATCACCACGTGACATATGACAATATCATATCTCAGAAAATTATATGAACAAGAAAAGAATTTATATCACACATGGTGCACCTTAAAGGATGTCTCCGGCAATCACAACATAAAAACGAATTAAACATCCGTCTTTCAACAAACGACATTCAAAATTCCCGGGCGCCGAAATTGTCGAGTGCAATGACGTCCCAGTAATGCAACTCTGACGGCAATTGAGCAAACATAACCATTACGTCGTTGCACTTAGAAAATTTCGGCGCGGGAATTATAAAATGACGTGTTCGGGTCTCAGAGCAAACTGACATATGAAAAGTTTGAGAGAGAAAAAAAATCAGGATTTTGCACTACCTGAGTTCACAGTCGGTACACGGGCAATCTCATCTTAAGTCCCCATGATAACTCTCTCATTATCTATGCCCGTGCAACGGGGCATAGATATTGTATTTGTTGTGTTTAGTCTTCGACTTCTCCTTCTTCTTCTCACGCTTCCTTTGCACTCCTCTAGCTCAAGAACCAAAGTAGCCTCGAGGTCCATACTTGGTACAATGATGGCCCATGACCCCTAAAAATTTCCTATGGTACCACCGACCCCAGAGGTCAAAGGTCATGGGCTACAGGGGGCAAAGTGTGTAAAATTTGAAACATCTCTAGCTCAAGAACTATAGCGCCCTCAGGGTTTATACTTAGTATAATGATGACTCAAGACCTCTAAAAGTAACCTATGGTAGCCACGACCCCAGATGTCAAAGGTCACAGGCTACAGGGGGCAATATGTGTAAATTTTTAAAACCATTTTAGCTCAAGAACTATAGCGCCCTCAGGGTTCATGCTTGGTACAATGATGGCCCATGACCCTTAGATATTTCCTGTAGTAACATCGACCCCACAGGTCAAAGGTCATGGGCTACAGTTAGCAATATGTGTAAAATTTCAAACAGCTCTAGCTCAAGAACTACAGCACCCTCAGGGTTCATACTTGGTACAATGATGACCCATGGCCCTTGATGTATTCTATCTTAGCCGCATCCCCAGAGGTCAAAGTCTAAAGGCTTTAAAAAGCAAAATAGGTACGACTTATTAACACAGTGTAGCGCAATAGGTAGTATTTTGTTAGCTACCTGTGTTTGCAATGATAAAGGTCTGAATCGTACGTCAAGGAAATTGATCACTTAACAAAAACTCCCTTAAAAGGGAATGTGTAGGCATTTTGATTTTGGTTTCTTGGACCACCTCAAAAGGTTGTCATGATGGGACAAGGGGTGTGGTTGGTTAAGGGGTGGGGTATTAGAGAGAGAGTGTGGTCCAGTCTTGTGGTGTTTGAGAGAGAGTGAGGGTCTGATGGGGTATAAGAGAGAGTGAAGGCTTGGTAGGATATTAGAGAGAGTGTGGGCCAGTCTGGTGGTGGTTTAGAGCGAGTGAGTGTCTGGTGGAGCATAAGAGAGAGTGAGGGTCTGGTGGGGTATTAGAGAGAGTGTGGTCCAGGCTGGTGGTGTTTTAGAGAGATTGATGGTCTGATTGGGTATAAGAGAGAGTGAAGGCTTGGTAAGGTATTAGAGAGAGTGTGTGGACCAGTCTCGTGGTGTTTTAGAGAGAGTGAGTGTATAGTGGAGTTTAAGAGAGAGTGAAGGCTTGGTGGGGTATTAGAGAGAGTGTGGTCCAGTCTGGTGGTGTTTTAGAGAGAGTGATGGTCTGGTGGAGTATAAGAGAGAGTGAGGGTCTGGTGGGGTATTAGAGAGTGTGTGGTCCAGTCTGGTGGTGTTTTAGAGAGAGTGATGGTCTGATGGGGTATAAAAGAAAGTGAATGCTTGGTAGGGTATTAGAGAGAGTGTGGGCCAGTCCAGTTTTATGAGCATTACATGTATATCAAATGAAAGCTTAAAACAAATGTTTTCACATGGTGCTCACCCAGTTTTCGTTTGTGAATAGGGGAAGGGGGTTAGGTGTGGTCACGGGCATAGATATTCGTGTTTGGTAAAACACATTACTGTGGCATCTAGTCTCTTATTGTGTCTCAGCGGCCAATTATAATATTAAATAATGAAGAAGGAGGCGGTCTATATGCTTTACCCCATCAGGGCGTAAGACAATGCGAGACAAATTAATATATTCATATGTCAGTTTCGTCTGTACATTTACATATTTGTGCCCCCCCCCCCTTAAGAAAATTGAACCTGGCTACGCCACGCCTTACCTTAAGGGATCTAGAATGAGCGTTTATGGCGTTTCGACAGTATTTTTTGTGGGACATGAGAGCACCTCAGACGTATCGAATTGCATTCTAAATACGAAGCATGTTTTTCTGATATCAAATAATTTTCATTTTTGAAATTCACGATATAATACAAATTTTATGACAAATTATTAAAATTTGATATTTTTCAAATTTTGATATATAACAGTCCTGAAATAAATTTTATAAATCTAATGATATATTCTTAAAGTGTATGTAGCTGGAAGGAAAAGCCGACGATCAATTGAAAATTTTGACCTTTCATATTGAAGATATGGATTTTTTCCCAAAAAGACCTATTTTTTGTTGGTGTTTTGGGAAAAAAATCCATATCTTCAATACGAAAGGTCAAAATTTTCAATTGATCGTCGGCTTTTCATCCCACCTACATACTTTAAGTATAAATCATCAGATTTATAAAGTTTACTTCAAGTACTGTTAAATATCAAAAATATCAATTTTAATGATTTGCCATAAAATGTATTACATTGCGAATTTCAAAAATCAAAATTATTTGATATCAGAAGGACATTCTTCGTATTCAGAATGCAATTCGATATGTCTGATGTGCTCTAATGTCCCACAATAAATACTGTCCAAACGTTCATACCCCTTCCCTTAAAGCCTTAATGTACGATCTTTTTAAATTTGTAGATTTTTCTTTTTTTCTTCCATAAATGATAATATGCAATCATTATGAAAGTTACCAATACATTTGTACGCGAAAAACATTGGAAATTTGCAAAGAAACAACATCATAAACTTCACCTCTAGGCCTATTACTCGAAATATCTCGCACTTTTTGGGTTACGACGGCGAGTGCGGCCTCTGAGTTAGTCTCCTACGCAGCCAGTTTGGTTATGCTCCGTCCACATGTGTGGAGGGAGCGTAACCAAACTGGCTTCGTAGGAGATTAAGATTGGCGATCGTTCCGACATTATTATCATAATCTGAAAAAATTATGATAATATGTCGGACCAACAGAAAATCATCCCGTTCTGCTACAAATAGGTCGAATTTGACAGTTTGCTCATAGATGTAAGTTGGAACATGTGTAAGTATTACAGATATGCCAAAAAATCGGTTTTGAAAAAAATTAAGTTATATTCTGAAAAAAGATGGTTTTTTAAAGTAGTCTCATAGTCATATTAAAGTACTTAACAGTACTTTAATATGAGACTATTAGCAACAAAATTGAACGTGGTGTTTTCAACTTCCTTCAATACGAATCGTTCAAGTTTTTTAAGGGATCTGGAATGAGCGTTTTGAGTGTTTCGACAGTATTTTGTGGGACATGAGAGCACATCAGACATATCGAATTGCATTCTGAATACGAAGAATGTCGTTCTGATATCAAATAATTTTCTTTTTTTGAAATTCACAATATAATACACATTTTACAACAAATTATTACAATTTGATATTTTTCACATTTTTGATATATAACATTCCTCGAAGTAATTTTTTATAAATCTAATGAAATATTCTTAAAGTGTATGTAGCTGGGAGGAAATTGAAAATTTTGACCTTTCATATTGAAGTTATGGATTTTTTTCCCAAAAGACCTAATTTTATTTGGTGTTTTGGGAGAAAAATCCATATCTTCAATACGAAAGGTCAGAATTTTCAATTGATCGTCGGCTTTTCATCCCACCTACATACACTTTAAGTATAAATCATCAGATTTATAAAGTTTACTTCGAGTACTGTTAAATATCAAAAATATCAATTTTTTAATGATTTGCCATAAAATGTGTATTACATTGCGAATTTCAAAAAATCAAAATTATTTGATATCAGAAGGACATTCTTCGTAATCAGAATGCAATTCGATATGTCTGATGTGCTCTAATGTCCCACAATAAATACTGTCCAAACGTTCATACCCCACCCCTTAAGCATCTCTTGAAAAACACGGTGATTATTTCCGGAACATAACCGTGTGATACTGGTCGTCGTAATTAATACTCAGAGGAAACTTAACAAAACTAAAGCCCTTTACAAATTGTAAAAGATGTCTACTCCATTCTTATTAATATAATACAAATCATATATTAGACATTAACAATGATTAATGGTTTTGCAAATATTCATAGGAATAAGATGACCACGTTTAGGCATTGATGTTCTGAAAATGATGTGTACACATTAAATCCAATAATGTGATCTTGCGCCTTCTCTTATCCCGACGATAAAGCTAGTTTTTCACGTTTATTATTGCCTCGAGGTATATCTTTTATCTAAAATCATTTTACTAGTATTGTTAGCATGGCTAAATTTTATAAACGACAAATTATGTCTTTCTAGTACTAAAAATGACAAGTGAAAAATTGTATTGAAAAAGTGATTGTCCTCGCAGACCCATAACTTCCTCAACACTAATATTTCGTGTTGAAACAAGACAAATAGGAAATTGATCGACTCCTGACTTCCGATTTCGGTTGAAACAGTCAAATTCGGAAACTATGCGTACAAAAATGACGGCAATTCACAAATGTTGGCACTAAACTATTTTGGTGAAACAGAATTCTGAACTGTTTTAATAATTGACCAATTATTTGACCATTTAGGCATACTACAGATTATCTCTCGTATTAAATAAAAAAATTGAAATGACTACAACAAACAAACACACAAATGGCGGGAAATAAGACACACTTACTGAATTATGGCACGCGATGTATCTTCTCATGTCACTCTTGTTTCTGACCCTGAGGTTACATAATGCACATACTTTGCCACCAGGTGTTTTGCACGCTGAAACAAACAAACAAAGAAAATAATTTGTTGTCAGTAACATTAAGGAATTAAAAAAAATACTTTGACCCAATACAAATATAATTGTTTTGATTGTTTGTCAACAAGAAGATTTTTTTACAGATTGTTTGCTTAAAAATATTCCCGAGATAATCAGGTTTATCAAATGACTTTAGACGTGCAAGTCTTACAATCATGGCGACAGTTTCGAGTCAGAATATGCCCAGCAACGGTGCATTTCTCAACTAATGGGACTCGAAAGTTGCAATTTTCAATTTGATCTGAAAGATCAGAACGTAAAGGTGTTTGTAGACGTGATCAAACTGAAATAGTAAAATCCAAAAGATACTAAAAATGCTCTTCAAATATTTTTCTTAATCGAGTTACTAATGATTGAACCATGATGATTTTATGACTTAATTATTTCGCGAATATCAATGGAAATGGAATGATAGAATAGCCGGTAGATATTTATATCACAGAAATGTTGTTGAGCTCTATAATTTACTATTTATCACCAAATTGTATTTGAATGTTGTATTGGTCGAAGTGTTCGATCGTGTACGTTATAGTCATTTGTGTTGAACCATTACGTATACGTAACAGTTAAATTTAGCGTTCCGCTGTAATTTTGTTGAAAGTCTTTATTCAAATAGTATAATAAAGAAGATTCATTCTTGCATCTCTGTACGTCTTTAATTTCACCATCACACACAAGATCGCTATATTATACAGATTAGCATTGTGTACTCGGACGTATGTCCATACAGATCAGTTCATTCATTCACCCATTGATCTATTCTTACGTGGCGTATGGTTACATTCGTTCAATATTTACACTTTCTAAACTGTCATTCGTAAACAGGTCAAAATATCTAGGAAACGTTCCCAATTATGTATATTAAATGCCTGAAATAAAGAAACCAGTTCGCGTCCGAGGATTCTATCAATCAAATTCCATCACAGCCTGTTATTGGTTAGTATCGTGTAACTAGGCGATACTAAGGCGGTACCTTTCCGCGTTATGCAATACTAACCAATTACCGGCTGTATGGGGTTCGATTAAAAGGATGGTGGATCGTCAGACGCAAATTTGTTTCTTTATTTTCTGACTCTTATTATAGTGGCGGATTTTTCTCTGTTCAGGTTACATGTATTCCCAGCAAACACAAAACGTTTTCGACATCATTCGCAAAAGGTTAGAAAAGGTTGCCAGAAAAAAAAACCTTTTAAATATCTGGTTATAAAAAGAACATAATAGGGTATAAAACGTTTTCATAACATTCAAAAACATTTGTTGATAACCTACTGTAAATATTCTAACATAATGTTGTTTAAGTGTTAACAAAACGTTTTTTTGTTTGCTGGGTAGTAACAATGTAGTTAACAAAATATTTTGTGCCTGAAAAAGGCACCATATTACCCGCGTTATCTTTGTGGTGGTGATGAGGGTTGGGTTGGGGGCTTTACGGTGTGGGTGTTATTGTGCTGAGCCCCACAAACATGTAAAAGACTTGGACCACAAAAAAACAAAGAACAGACTGCGTCATATGCACATAAAACCTACAATTTCTAAAAGATTATCGCTAAATGACGTCACTCCTCCAAAATACTGCACACAATTGAGTACTGAATGCCACAAAAAGTCGAGAATAGTGACGTCAGGAAGACACTGATACTTTGAATTATGGGTATTGTTTTTATCCAATAATGGTCAGTTAGGGCGACTACTGAATTCATTTTGTTTTTCAGCAATCGAAAGCTGATTACGAGTATAATAATGCTTACTTAGATTAAAAGATTTTTAAAGTAATCTTGTTTTTATCGTGTCTATCGAGTAATTGATATGATTTTGGTTTGTGTAAACAAATAACATCATAATATATATGAATAGAGTGCAGTGATACAATTTTGTTTCAACAAATGTCCGAGAATACAATCTTGAGATTTGGTTGTGTGATCAGTTAAACATAACGGTTATGAATTCAGTTAATAACTTTGCATCAGTTATACGCCCCTCGGGATATTCCTCAGTTCCAAAGGCAAAATGTTTAGATTTTTCACAATGCCCTCTAAAAAACTGATGCGCAGTTATTAACCTATAATTAGTTTACCATTATTACTGCAAATGATGACTCGAACTAAATTAGTCCGATGTTTTCTGTACTCAATCATAGTAATTATTTACCATGAAACACAAGTCCCTTGTGGAAAATCCAACCCTTTAGGCCACGCAAAGATGAATTGGTACAATTGTAATTATACATGCAATGTCAATAACTGAAAATGTAAAATTTGGATTTTAACAAAATTCTCCTTTGCTCAGGTAGACCCTTCATATTGGCTGCTAGTGTAAAGTGTAACGCATATTTGCAGCTGTAATCAGTTCTCAACTCCCTTCCTAATCAATCAAATTATACAATTTAGAAAAGAAAAACCCTTGGTATATTAGAATAAATTCATTCTCTCTGAAGAGACAACATAATTTCTTGGGGATGTGTAGGATGAAGGTGTATTCACAGTCAGGAATATATACGAGATGGGAGTTGGCCTGCAACAGTGGAGCTGGTGGTGGATGTGTTTCAAGGGTTATGCCTTTGACCTTTATGACCCTTGGCCAATATAATCTCGTTTGTTCCACTCGGTGTTACACTCCACCCAGATGTATAATTATTCCTCTGGATACTACTGATCATCTAACAGCATTTCTGATTGGTTGATAACTTGAAATACTCATTTCAATTGCCAATAATATGGCTAGGCTTCAAACTATTTATGGTCAAACTTGTATTTGCAGATGATCTTATTAATACCCTCCTTGATTGGTTCAAAGTTGGACACAAAATTCATTTTGGTCAATCGGCATGTAGTTCTCATGGTGCTGGCAGCCATGTGCTGTGATATATCCTGTTAGAAGCGGAATAAATAGAGCCGTCAACAACAAACACTCTAAATTACAACGTATAGGACTAGATACCGGCACACATACAAAAACATGATCATGAAACGTATGAATATAACATATTGAAGCTTAAATGGTCAAATATGGTTTACATTGGAATACAATTCGTGCGAAATGGGCCTAAATTTAATATTAAAAAAAAACCTGAATAGTCAAATATGAGATAAATGTGATGCGATCAAGCAAAATCAGTCGGAACTCAGAAATATTGATTTTGAGATATAGCCAAACAAAGGAAATATTTCCTTTCGTTTCCTTTTGTTTTGTAAGCTCTTTAATTGCTCATATCTTTGGAACTGTATGTTCAATTTCAATGGGGCTTTCTGCATGATCCAGCTTTGTAAATGCTTTTTACTGTCCTGTAAGAAACTGAAATTTATTATGTCCGAGTTCCGACTGATTTTGCTTGATCGCATCACAAATATCTTCAATATCACATGCACACATGCGGTTATTTTTTTCTCCTTTTCTCCAATTTCTCTTCTCTTTTTTGTTTTAAAAGGCCTGTATACGCTATTGAGATACAGGGTGTCCCAAAAAAGGAGGCCCCTCATTGCTCCCTCTGTTTCTCCTATTTTTGAAAAGTTGATCAAATATATTTTGGTATGTAAAGAAACCTTGAGTCGTTAGCTTTAATAAACCAAAACAATAATATCAATCGGCTCACAACTTTTGAAGATATGCTCTTTTAAAGAAATGTACCCGTTTTTCACTCTGTCCACGGAGAAGGTCTGGCTACTTCAAAGATATCAAAAAGGAGTACACATACCATGCATGAATGATAACTTTATAAAATAACTTTATTTATGGAATGGGCTTTACCGGTGGGTTTATGGGCAATGGATTTTGTTAATAGTGTCATTAATTTGTGGGTAAAATGGATGTCGAATGGGACTTCTTTTGCTTTACTTGCAATTACTTATTTTTTCTTGGTTATTTATGCCTTTTTGTTTTATTATGTTTCTTACTTTCTTACTTTGTTGTTTCTTGCTTTCTTTTTTTATTTACAACATAAGTCATTTCTCTTTTAAGGATAAAAAGTAGCCATAAAAGGCTGTTTGGTTTGTATTTGGTTCTTCTGAAGTGAGTTTACTGTGCTGCTCTGCCCTCTACCTGGTTGCCTCCTTGGCGAATACAGGTTTCAGCCCTGGTCCTTATTGCACCAATTGCGTTGCGTACCATCCTTATGCACCGGATACTTGCGAAAGCATTCAGTAATACGTTTGCGAAGATCTTTAATTTTGCCACAAAGTAAAAAAATCAAGTGGTGTGACGTCTGATGATCGTACAGGCCATTCCACAGCATGAGCCATCCCAACCGCTCCTTTTGCTATCCGTGGACAGAGTGAAAAACGGGTACTTTTATTTAAAAGAGCATATCTTCAAAAGTTGTGAGCCGATTGAAATAATTGTTTTGGTTTATTAAAGCTAACGATTAAAGATTTCTTTACATACCAAAATATATTTTATCAACTTTTCAGAAATAGGAGAAAAAGAGGGCGCAATGAGGGGCCTCTTTTTTTTGGGACACCCTGTATGTGGCAGGATTGTGTTTAAAGAAAACCATAAATACTTTTGTTGATGTTAAAAGTCTATTCCTATAGATAATGCCATTATTTAACTATAAGATAACATTTTAAGCATCCGGAAACCCTTTTTGCTCATGTAAGCGGACAAAATTGACATGACCATCTTACACGTGGATGAAATAGCCTTGGTAGCCCGTCCAATCTCGAGGGTAGGGGTGGTTTTATTGATACACGGGTACATTTTTGTTCAGTTTTGTAGGATATTTTAATATATATAATGGGCATGAAAAATACAGTGTTAAAATTGGTGTTAACTATCATTTCTAGTGATATCTACTGCAAAATCACCCAAGAGATTTCTTATGCGTTTTGGCTAATTTTGACTAAAATCGAATATCGAAGCTAGTTTTGAGTTTTTGGTCGATTGTAACCTAAATGTAGGGAAGTTTGGACTTGTTTGGTATTAGTATTAGTAGCGAGAATCCAGAGAGGAATACAACTATGTTGTTAGACGCGTTACAAATCCTGCCTCAATTAGATGTGGGTTAAAAGCCAAAGAAATATACATGGCTGTGTATCTATAAAATTTTGATGTATTTTTTAAATAACATTGCCTTACGCTTTTATCGTATATTTACAAGCATATTATGCAACAAAGGCAATTTATATCGTCAGATTATCAAAACTGACTCCTTTTGGTATGAACGCTGCTTTATGATAGCACTCTGGAAAAAATTATCTTAACGGAAAATAGCTATCTAAGATAATAATTGTAGTGAATACATTAACATTTTCTATGTGTTGTAGAAGTTTGTTTTACATAGCTTTTTAGAACCAATCACATTAAAGTGTTAAGGGCTCTGGTATGAACGTTTGGACAGTATTTTTGTGGGACATGAGATCAGACATATCGAATTGAATTCTGAATAAGAGGAATGTCCTTCTGATATCAAATAATTTAGATTTTTTAATTCGCGATATAATACAAATTTTATGACAAATTATTAAAATTTGATATTTTTACAATTTTTGATATTTAACAATCCTCGAAGAAAATATTCTACATCTAATAACATATACTTAAAGTAGTATGTAGCTGCGATGACAAGCCGACGAGCAAATAAAAAAAATTTACCTTTTGTATTGAAGATATGGATTCCCCCCCCCCCAATCTTCAATACAAAAGGTCCAAATTTTCATTTGATCATCGGCTTTTCATCCCAGCTACATACATTTATAGTACATATAATTAAGATTTAATCGAATCAGTAATCGAAGTAAAGTTTATAATTAAGATTTATAAACTTTACTTCGATTACTGTTAAATCTTTCTTTAATACGAAAGGTCAACATTTTCATTCGATCATCGGCTTTTCATCCCAGCTACATACACTTAGCATTAGATTTAGAAAGTTTACTTCGAGGACTGTTAAATATAAAAACATCAATTTTTTAACCATTTGCCATAAAATGTGTATTATATCGCGAATTTCAAAAAATAAAAATTATTTGATATCAGATGGACATTTTTTGTATTCAGAATGCAATTTGATATGCCTGATGTGCTCTAATGTCCCACAAAAAACTGTTACTGTCTAAACGCTCATACCACACCCCTTAATGAATTGCTTTAAATCTGCATCGGTTATATTTGAACACGAAATATACAACCAAAACCTGACTGTGTTTTTTACGATATGCATAATTTTATTAACTCAATCAGTGTATCTCCACACTAATTCGAAGCTGTATTCAACTGGGAAATTAAAGTTAAAATTCACTTTTATTTTATATTACAATTTCGTGTGTATTTTAACCCCAAATTCCCCATATTTGTTATAAAAATGGTCTTCTCTTGGGGAATCAGTTAATTTTGTAACATATCAAACACGCACACATATCAAAAAACACCATAAATACAATAAAATATAGTTTTATAGTATATATGGGTAATTTTCTAATAGAAATTAAAGTTGCTGAACATGATAAGTAAAGCCAGAAATTTTAGATCAACTTATGTGCATTTCTGATAAAGGTACAGGTTTATTTTCCTAATAATGTCGAGTGGTGTTTTCTCGAGCCACAACAGCACGCCATATCCTCATGTTGTGTCCTTCATAATTAATGTTGTGTCCTTCATAATTAATCATACAGTTTGATCAGCTTTTAATCGGCGGGCCTTATAACATCGTGGATTAATATCAATATATTTTCTTTTGAGAATTCTCCTTTGGCAACTCATCAGAAGTATCACAAATTATTAATTAAAGTACTATACTTTGCCTATTTTATTAAACACACACACAATATATACCAGACAGGTCAACTATATCACTCTTAATGTGGATCTACTTTTCGGCGTAGTGGTAAAAGCCAAACATTTCCCGCCGATTACGAGCTGATCAAAGTATAGATCCATTAATCCAATCCAGTGTCCTGTTTCAGCACGTTAGAGGGTCGCTCAGATGTCTACTATAAGGTTTCTACTTCCGTGATTTGGCTTTCTAGATTAGCCATAGGCTCATTTTTGCTTTTGAATGCAATTCCCAGAAAAATTGTTTACCCAAGTTGATCCGTAAGGGACACACGCTTGGGTAAAATCCACTGCATGCACTGAATGATGTCAAATTATCACGGTATCCATTATGCACCCCTCGATATGCACCTACATTTATTTCGGCAGCCGCCCTTGTTTTGAAGATAGGTAACATTCCCCGACAACTACATGTTCATCTTGCCTAATCCCATGACCATTGTGGTATAGAGACTTTTATTGATTTTTCACCCGGGTAAATTGGGTGAAAAATAAAGAAAATAATTAAATACTAATCTATGGCGCCACCGCCTAATGCATACTTAAGTACATTATTATCTACATGTATTTTAATATAATATTAAGTATTAATACAATGGGACTTTCTCAATGTTGCCGTTTAACTCGTCTTTTGTTTGAGCAAAGTTGTCAAATATACCTAATGACAAATGACTTATCCTTCTCTTTTAAGGGATGGGATATGAACGTTTGGACAGTATTTATTATGGGACATTAGAGCACATCAGACATATCGAATTGCATTCTGAATACGAAGAATGTCCTTCTGATATCAAATAATTTTGATTTTTGAAATTCGCAATGTAATACACATTTTATGGCAAATGATTAAAAATTGATATTTTGATATTTAACAGTACTCGAAGTAAACTTTATAAATCTGATGGTTTATACTTAAAGCGTATGTAGGTGGGATGAAAACCCGTCGATCAATTGAAAATTTTGACCTTTCGTATTGAAGATATGGATTTTTCCCCAAAACACCAAAAAAATATTAGGTCTTTTGGGGAAAAAATCCATATCTTAAATATGAAAGGTCAACATCTTCAATTGATCGTCGGCTTTTCCTCCCAGCTACATACACTTTAAGAATATATCATTAGATTTATAAAATTTACTTCGAGGACTGTTATATATCAAAATGTGAAAAATATCAAATTTTAATAATTTGTCATAAAATTTGTATTATATCGTGAATTTCAAAAATGAAAATTATTTGATATCAGAAAGACATTCTTCGTATTCAGAATGCAATTCGATGTGTCTGATGTGCTCTCATGTCCCACAGAAAACACTGTCGAAACGCTCAAAACGCTCATTCCAGATCCCTTAAGCTACTTATACATAATTTTATTTTTTACATTGTATCACTGAATGTGCTATCTATTGATTGATTGATTTATTTACTTGTCGGGCAAGTGCGTTATTCCACTGGGATTGGAATGGACCATCCAAAAGTGCGTTCTGTAACCACAGGGCTAAGCTCCGTGATTCCCGTGCGAAGATTCTAGAGAGAAACCCATAGGCTAACATAGTCTGGTTGAATACTTTAGAGTCACATAATCTATCAATGAGATAATGAAACTTAAATTGAGTGCAATCTCTAGAGGTTATAATTAGCGTTACAACATGCATCATTATCGTATATATTTCCTATAAATCATTTGTTGAAATGGATTCTGTCCATACTATAACACACTTTAGAATATTCAGCGAAAAAGTTGTTTACTATGTATTAAGAATCTTATCCAAAGAAATGGAGTAGTACTATTGGAAAGTAAGCTATGTAGTAAACAAAATACATGATATACCATTATTCGTTAATTTACACAAGATTGAATCATATCAAAGCAGAATCTTCACCCGGCACGTTTTCTCTCGCTTACTTTGAATGTGATAGCTATTTGTTTTTTATTTTACTGACTTTTTTTGGTTAAGCAACCTCTACGTTCTATTAAGCTTGTCAAAAGTTAATTTCCTCAATATGATAGTAACAGTGTTTCAATCCGAAACTCTCCCAACTGAACCAACACGTTAGATAAGGAAGAATTTATTTCATCATACAAGTACTAGTGCAACGCTTTGGGCTGAAGCTGGTCTTAAAAAAACCAAAGTGGCTGATTCGCCTCCAAAGATAACATTTGATGTAATTATTTGTCTTTACCATGGACTCTCATGTTTCAAGTTACAGTCATCTTCCCACAATATTGACGTTTGTTTTATGCCGTGCTGACCTTGCATATCACTAGGATACATATTTTCCTGAAAAATCTGTGACCAGTTGAAAAATGCGTGAAAAATATGTGCATGGATCACAGATTTACACGGTTATTTCAACGGATCAAGGATTTTTGGGACAGTGATTGTTTGCATGTTGCATTATAGTCACAGGTGGAATATTACAATTAATTGAAATCCATACATCCCATTTGGAAGACATGTTCTCAATCCTCCACACAGGGAGTGTGAATTTCAAATAGGATGGATGATTCCATTTGACATCTACACATTCAAACAAAGTCACTAATTTTACCAATGACTTAACTCCAATTTCGATTAAAGGAGTATTTTGTGATTATTGTGATGTTTGAGTAGATATCCACGATTAGGTCTTATTCCCAAAATGTCCGATTCCGATTTTGCATTTGCGAGTATACTTATGTATATTACATTGCTCCACAGGCCACTGTGCTGGAATTTCGTTCTGTTAACAGAACATAAATACAAAATTATTTTTACTAATCAAGCGAATGAAGCATAAGAGCAAGTTCGGGAGCAAGATACACCAACATGACGTGGGGAAACAAGTAAGCAAATAAGAAACCTGTATTTTATTTGTTTTCCTATGTCAAGTTGGTGTACCTTGCTCTTTTCTTTCCAGCTGTTCATATTCAAGGTGCCCCCTTATATCATTGATCCTTGATGTGTCATCATGTGTTCTGTGTCCCTGTCCATTGGATTCACCATTACTCACTTTTTTGAATGAAGCATACATTATGTAGCTAGAGGTGGTATAAAATCTCAACGTTTTTCAGAACTTCATCAGAAGAGTGGGGGATGAGGCTATATATCATGAAATGCCCCTTTAAAGGAGTGTTTCGTGATCCTAGCATCCTCTTTTATGACATTTTTCAGTACATATCCACGAAAAAGCCTATTCCCAAAATTTCAGTTGATTCCGATTTTGCGTTTGCGAGTTATGCATGATTATGTGTATTACACTGCTCCATAGACACGTTGTAATTTCGTTCTGGTGCACCAGAACGAAATTCAAATTTCACGATATCTTTGCAAAACGAATTAATCTGCAAGAAATATTTTGTACATAAACATTATGTAGCCAGAGGTTTCCAGTGATATAAAAATCTCAACTTTTTTTGAGAAAAGTGGGGGATGAGGCTGTGGATCACGAAATGCCCCTTTAACCTAATAATTATATTACATCTAGTGATTACAACGTGTAAAAAACTACATAGATTGTTCAAATCAATATAGGAAGTATAAGATATGTGTTATAAATCTCGCCATATGGTAATAGGTACATGTATAATGATTCAAATAACTTTGACTCGTTTTTCTAAATGTTTCTTAAAAGTAGAAGTAAAGTAAGCATACATACACAATAAATAAGTTGCGCCTTTTACCCAAAACAATACACTCGACTTAAAACTTAAATCCGCGAACGATCAGAATTACAGTTAAGCTTTTTCAGATCTTTATATGGATTTTGCTTTAATTAAGATAAAGAGCTACACTGTAATTTGTCTTGTAAAATTAATTTTCTTCAAAAGTCATGTACACTAGTCTAATTCGCCTTGTGACTGGATTAATTATCATAGCAATTGGTTTACACTATCATAAAAAAGCAAAAAAGCAAGCGATTTCTTGTTTGCTTGATGTGAAGTTATAAGTACAATTAATGAGATTATTATATTTTCTTTTGTTTCAAATTATCCACACATTACTTGTTCCTTTTAAGCTTAAATCATAGTCCCGTTGAAATTCCAAAAGTTATCATGGCTTATGTTATTTGAAATGTTTTGAAGTTTTTAAGCTTACAAAACACAAGAAATAAAGAACGAAAATAGGCTAAGAGTCTTTCAAATTAATAATAAATTTTGATCTGCTTTTGTATGCTCGCATATGGCCATCAATGTACGGTATAATAGTCATTATATACTGCACACTAAAAGTTTGCTTACATAAAAAACAAAAGCAATTTCTTGAAGACACTAAAACTAATTTACTAGTGGGTGATAACTGGAAGATATCTGCGTCTTTTGATGCTTTATTAGGTACGATGCGATTTTATTCCCCCCATGGATCTGAATGACAAAATATGAAAAGTGACGATTTGGATATTTTCTCTTTTAGGACCCGCCGTTTGTTACGGGATCATTACAGCGCTTAACAGATATGTTCATAATCTACTTCCTTCGATGGAAAAGTTAAAATTAACGTAACTTTTATCACTTTTTTATGACATTCTCGGTAGATATCCACGAAACAAAAGCTTATTCTCAAAATGCTAGTGGATTCCGATTTTGTGTTAGCGGGTTATGCATGATTATGTGTATCACACTGCTCCATAGACAATGTATTGTTATATCGTTCTAGTGTACCAGAATGAAATTCAAATTTTACGATATTTTTGCTAAACGAATACATCTGCAAGAATTTGTTTGTACATACACATTATGAAGCCAGAGGTGGCATTTTCCCGTATCATTGTGGAGTGCAATATGTGTTTGCTACATATGCATGAAAGACAATAATCAAACTGATACCCTCCTTTGTGATTATTTAACGGAATAAGTTGGTACAAACTTCACAAGTCTGTCATAAACTAACGCATGTATTTTTCTTTATTGCGATACATTTTGGTGACTGAGGTTAAGGCCACACTTATAGCCTTAACCTATGGAATAGCCCGCCATGCAAAACTACCTATAAGAATCTGATATGCTGCTCTCTGTGTTACAACATTTGAATACAATTCAACCTCCGTCTAAATCAGCTTTAAGAATGAGCTGAGGGCAAGGGATACATTACAAAAGCTTACCATATCCGCGTAAGCCGTTACCTTTCTATGCGTTGAAACACAATACTCATTTCTTTATGAGTCGTGTTTTTACTATGCTCACCTACAACAAAACGTCTCAAAACGAAGTCACCCGAAACGCTTAAATCTTATATACTTTAACACTCAGATGCCATAATTTACTTTGATGGTTGACGCTTAAGTTACGTATTCTGAAATCACTTATTCAATGTATGAAAAGAGTTTCCCTGAGAGCAAATTAGACCTACAAAAGAAATATATCGAGACAAGAGAGGCGCAAGAAGAGAATGGAAAGCCTGAGTAGAGGGAAAGTGTGAGTTATATGGACTGTGAGTGGGCAATGTTTATTAATGTCACACGGTAAACAACGTAGGTATATCTTAATTGGGTTATAGGTGTCAAACTTAAAAAGCCTGTTACTTTGGACACTGACATTTCTTTTCAATATTGCAAACAACTGAAACAAGAGAACCCTTCCATTAACTTTCATTGAGTCCTTGTTTATACGACATCGTTAAGAGATAGCGATTGGTTTTAAGCCAATGAGGTAGAGCGCTTTTTGTTGCGTTGAGAAAAACGCGCTGCCTCATTGGTTAAATACCAATCGCTCGTCGCTCAGCGATGGAGTATGTATCCAGCTTTAATCGGATTATCATGAACTTGCTTTAAATTGTAACATAAATGGCAATGCTTCATCTAAGATTTGAATACATAGCTACTGAACTTTGTGGTCATAGTGTTGAGCTTTCTTTACAAACAAAACTTACAGACGCTTGCTCCTCGTAGGCGTTTTGGTATCTATGTCGTATGGTATCACAGCCATTAATTTAAGACAAAAATGAACAAATGTACCACGTCTTACGTCATAATGACGTAATATTACTACAACCTTTCAGAATTAACTTTTTCGACAATTTCCAGATATATTTGGAAAAGACACGGGAGTTGATGCGCAGATCGTCACTGCGCACTCGAGATTGTGCATCAATATGACGTATTCTCGGTTTCAACCGCAAAGGCTTTCGGGAATTATTGAAATGGTCAATAATGAAAACATATAGTACAACATCTATAGATAAGAAATTAAGTCTCTCCACGCGGGTGTCGACTACAGACAAGTGTCAAATTTTGTTTTAAACATTCAAGAATTTCAGAAACGTAAATACCATATTTGGAATTAGCATAAAAATGCATTAAAATGAGTAAAAACAAGCCTAGTATTGGTTCAGTAGTTTTTAAGATAGCACTTGATATTTTGAGAAAATATCTCAAAGCGTGGACATTTTATGTTAAAGCCTATGACTAGCAGACATTAATATTATAGGCAACAAGACACGAGATACATTTTCACCTACACAAAACGGACAAACATACATCTACACAAATGAGCAAGCATAATTATAAGCACCCACACACACCTCCCAAAAGCCAAATAAATTGTTTGATTGACATATCATAAAAATAAAATTGGTGTAGGTAGATTTTGTTATGATTTTATTTTTGGTCAAGGAATACTAAATCTGACTTATTTTCGAATACTAAAAGACAGTGATGCACGCAGGATATATTTAACTTTTTAAATTACTTTGTTCTATTTTAGAACATATTTTATTCTTAATAATATCAAATTTGAATGACCTTTTATAATAAGTAATACTAAATGTTACTTATTTTCCAATACCAAAAGACAGTGATGCACGCATACTAACTGTTTAAAATTACTTTGTGCTATTTAAAGGAGTATTTCGTGATCCTAGAATCCTCTTTTTATGACATTTGTCAGTACATATCCACGAAAAAGCATATTCCCAAAATTTCAGTTGATTCCGATTTTGCGTTTGCGAGTTATGCATGATTATGTGTATTACACTGCTCCATAGACAATACGTTGTAATTTCGTTCTGGTGCACCAGAACGAAATTCAAATTTCACGATATCTTTGCTAAACGAATTAATCTGCAAGAAATATTTTGTACATAAACATTATGTAGCCAGAGGTTTCCAGTGATATAAAAATCTCAACTTTTTTTGAGAAATGTGGGGGATGAGGCTGTGGATCACGAAATGCCCTTTTAAGTACAAAGTGATTTTAAACTTTTCAAAATTACTTTGTTCTATTTTAGAACATATTTTATTCTTAATAATATCAAATTTGAATGACCTTTTTTCCTCTCTCTCAAAATAAATGAAAATACCCAGGGTCTGTTGTATATTCAGGGTATGTCCAATTAATCATGCTTTGTTAGGACTAAGCACCTGTTCCCTACGCTTACACACATTTGACCGTCCTTCTTTAACATTGGATGAAATAATAGTCGAGTGAACGAGGCCCAGTTTTATGAAAAGTGAACACAGATCTCCCTGCAACATCTTTTAAATATGTGGTAATTCACATTATCCTTTGCAATGTACATCTTCTTCGTTATTTCACAATAACGATGTCCGCTTTTGTTGTTGTTGTTGGTTTTGTTTGTTTGTTTGTTTGTTTGTTTGTTTGTTTTTGAATTACCGAAGTGGGCTATTAGGAAAACAATCAAAAGAACAAACAAAGAACGACTATAACCCCCCCCCCAAAAAAAAAAAACAACAACTTGTTTTTGGATTAAAACATATCATCCTGTTTTGCTAAAATAATGAAACATAGCCAAATTCTAGTCCTTTATTTAGTTCAAGGCACCATGCATAGCAGTAACATACAATACATAAAAAATGTATAGCCCTTCTCGAAAACTAGTGCATTGCATACGTTCTTGCTTATATTTAATTTTACAGCAGAATGTGAAATATCTATTTCTCTAACCTGTTTTAAGTGGAAAAAGAGAATCATATAATACCTGTATCATGATAAAAACTATTTTTATTGTTGTATAATTGATGCGTTCTTTTGATTTCACGTGGGAACTCTTGATAAACTTGATGCTATCATTGATTTACATGTACAGTCCTCTTGGTCTTCCCTAGTAAAAGTGGCACACTTGTGATTTTACCCTTTCGTTGTTAACTAAACATATCTCGAGATTAAAACAAGCAAATTAAACTGAACAAACGGTATTTGAGAGCTAACGTTGATGTAAGCATTATCTCACAATGGTATTTTCTAATTGCCGTAGTGGGCGCTTTTCACTTGCACACTTTTGTTGTTGTTTTTGAGACAGGCTGTATAGTGGAAAAGGCTGGAAAGGGCCCCATAGCCTCTAATACAACTGTGCAACAACATTCACATCGAATGCTACTTCAGCAAGTACATAAGAATAAAATACTTCTGGAGGGGGCTCTAGTTTAAAAAAATGCATAGACCTATTCCTGAGTAGTTATGAAACAAATGTGCCCAACCCACTAAGTGAGCACAGGGATGATCGTAAGACTAGCCTAGGACATTTGGTTACTTATTAAATCGTTTTAGAGACTACTCCAGTTAAAATCCATACACCCCCTACCGAAGACACGATCTTATTCTCCACGCAGGGGGTGCAGGTTTTAAATGGAGTCAACCATAGAGGTAACTCCATTTGAAATTCACACTCCTTTTGTGCAAGATTGAAGTCATGTTCTTTACAGAGGTGTATGGATTTCAACCGGAATAGCACACTACGAAGGGAAAACGTAATTTATTTCAGGGGTAGATAAAAACACCTGTAGTTATGACAAAATCATACAAACATAGCAACAACCCTATTCTAACTGTTTCAATGGTTACACGTAAGTGTAAAATCAATTTGCTTGTGTGAATCAGTTAAAATTTACACCAATATTATGTTTCAATGGTTCTTAAGATATTATATCATTAAAATCTTACTTTTGATAGGGTGTCGCAATTTACGTTAAAAGAATTGTAAAATTTGTTACATGAGTAGAAAACAATACAAATACATTACCAAGACATACCGTATATAATCATGGTTCTACTTCTACCTATTGACGATATGGCGATCTATAATTTTACTCAAATATGTCAATCATGATGAATTCCGCTGATCAATTTACAATACCGGGCGAGCACTTAACACATATGACCATACGAATATGTTCCCCTGAAAAGATCCCCTCCCTCGTTTTGGATTTCACAGCTCCGAAAGACCCCTAAATTTGACCAATATAGAGCTCCGAAAGACCTTTTATTAAGATAATTTCAGATCCAAAAGACTCCAAAGTTACTCTAACATCATATTACTGTATTTTCAGGTGATTTCAAACCACAAAGCCAAGAAATATCCTTGAGTTTGACTGTTCGCAGCTCCAAAAGTCCCCCATTTTACTAGTTCGCACCTCTAAAAGTCCCCTTTTAGCGGTACGCCATCAAACTCCCAAAGACCCACTACCTCAAAATTCCGGGAATGTTTTTTGATGCCCCTCCCCCCCCGGAAACAATGCAACTATTGGCTGAAATGATGGAATTCTCGCGTGATAAGGCCTTCAACGTAAAGAGTGTTGTACTTTTGAAGCTTTTGTACCCAGACAATAATCCTGTGTTTTGTAGAAAATGAAAATGAGATGACATCACATCTAGATATTAAGACTTTCCTTGTGAGCTATGGTTGTTTTTGGTACCGGTAATGACTGTATCTTTGTCTTGTATGATTCACTCTGTACAAAGCCCAGAATTTGATAAAAAAAATATGAAAATAAAAAAATAGTGAAAAAATATCAAAACTGCACAAAAATGTCAAGTATGCTCGAGATGTATATTGATGTTCGTCCGTATTTTCTCATAGACTTATTGAAATAAATAAAAGCTACAAATGTGTCCAACTACTAGGATCTCTAATCATACATCAATAAATTTGGGGAAAACAAGACAATAAGATCTGTCCTTGCCACGAATATTTTTATGTTTGGTTGGCCCTTAAAATACTTTAATATCTGAATTAAAGGAGCGTGACCCCATTGATATCCCCATTCCCCCAAACTTTATCACCATCAAAATGCAGATTTTGGTGGCAGGTGGCCTTGTACTTTATGCTACTGTGAGACACAGTCCGTGAGAGTGAGATATTTCACTCGGGAAAACTTTAAATAAGAATGTGTTACAATCAAACCCAGCCATTAAGATGATTTTGATACACAGTCTTGAAATACACGATAATTTATGAGACACAACTTTACGATTGTATCATTATGACCAAAGGGTTTTTCCAGTTAAAGGAAATAAAAAGCAAAAAAAATAAAGTATCAACAACTATCGTTACTTATTAGACAAGCATTGAGTTCCCAGCAAACACAAAATGTTTTTACAACGGTTGTAACAGGTTATATTTTGGACTTTTGGTTTTGGTAAAAACGTTTTGATAACATTAAATGTCGGGTTATATAAAGGTCATGAAAACGTTTTAAAACGTTCTGTATGAAAACACACTACAGAAATATTTTTAAATGTTTTCAAAATGTTATTGAAAAATATTTTCTGGAAACATTTTTTGCCAAATAGTTTGTCAACACTTAAATAACGATATGTTAGAATGTTTGCAGTAAGTTATAGAAAAATGTTTTTGAATCTTCTGGCAATCTTTTTTCGAATGATGTCGAAATCGTTTTGTGTTTGCTGGGTTACAAAAACGTCAGATAGTATACTCACATCCAATGAATTTGCGTCCTCTCTTCTCAAAATTCATTAATTCTTGTAAAAAATAATACCGATCAGCGTCAACGTTATTTCGTTTTGACATGATATAGTCCTCGACTTGGTCAACAGTTAAATTATCATCGTCTCTTGTTAAATCATCACTAATTTCCCATTCGGCAAATACTACAGAGGCGAGGGTCAATGCTAAAAATGTAATTACAATGCTGGAAGTCATAATGTAAAATTTAAATAAAAATATACCGTCCTTCAAAATCACACACAGACACACGAAAGCACAAGAAGTGCACACCAGTTAATCCGTAAATTTCACTAGGTATTTCTGTTGTATAATGACGGAAAATGCTCCTCAAAATTAGTGACAGCGTAGGTGATAAAAAAGTCTTCACGACGTATCACTCATGAAATTACACTTAAACTGTTCAATAATGTTGGATCTACTCAAAACCGGTACTCATGGATTGGTGATATAAGTCAATACTGAATCCTCACCACCAGGCGCTCAGTGCTACAATGCTATATGCGTAGTACAAAGAATATCTCGTAAGGCCCACGCATACCGCATAACGTAACTATCTCTTCACACTTACGATTACAGGAATATCTTCTAAGGTTAGTTTTCAGGACTGATTTTGATCCAGAAAAAGTAAAAGCTTTCCAGTTCATCAATAATTCACTTTTCTTAGTTTTGGTGGTGTAATGTTGAGATAAACCACTTGCTCACCGTTGAGAAAAACAAAAGATTGTGGGTTATACATTTCCCTTAAAAGTGAGAGTTACCGTTGTACGTGTTTTAGCTTTAGTTTCAGCGCTTTCATACAATAGAAGTCCCACACCGAATTAATGAAATTTATGCCTTCTATAGGTCAGGAGACAAATACCAATTTGGATGCTACGCACGCCATAGATAACACAAGAGACTAAAAGGATACAGTGTAATTCGCGCGATTTGGTATTGGATAGGATCTAGGATAGCCCGATTAATATTGGCTAAGTTTGCAAAATCATCTCAAATTTTTATGATAATTATCCTATCAAAAGTTTGAACGACGTAATAACCATTCTATAATTAAGAATAGTTGACTTAATTGATTCCTTACCATGTTTTAGTTTGGGTATATACAATCTTTGCTTAATTCCGTCAAAACTAAGGTCTACCACTTTTATATGTGCAATAATATGCGTACAAGGTCATTAGAGATCTTAAAAGCTGCTGTTCTCTATGGGGCCCATGATTTTTATTATCACACAAAGGAATTGTACCTCATGGTTAATTTCTAAAACTTAACTTAAACAGTTCTCCACAATAGCACACGTGCAGGATGATGTTTAACATCGAATGATTGTCAAGTCGACTATAATAATGCAGGCCTGTTTCCGGGCCCATTTCATGGAAAGCATAATATTATAAAGGGCTTCACAACTATTGTAGACAATATGAAAATAACAGAATACAATGAACAAAGAGCAAACATTCCAGGTAAGAAAAACAAAACATACGCAAAATATTTTATATCGAATGCTACAATCCCGGACATAAGTAGTTCGAACACTTGTGTCAAAGTAGGACTGTTTGAGACCGTATTTCTGATATACTTGTCCTATTAAAATTTCGCTTTCTTTGACGTGAAGTCTGAACCATTTCCTACTACTACTACAAGCCTCTCCCTGCCCTTCTAATTAATGTTGGATGTTTCTAGGGGTGCATGACCAAAAAACCACCCAACAACATTGATCGGGGGAATGGGGGCATATTTTGAAGTACCTATGTTAAAGTGTTATTATCGGGATTGTAGACTAATAAAGAAACCTTTGCCACTTTCCTGGTTTTGTGGATGGGTGCGTATCAGACTTTCAAACGAAAAAAAGGAATAAAACAACACATTCCAGAAAATAAATGAACACATATCATTGAGTTATACATTGATTTCATATCGTATTATAGGCCATGAAAGTAAACTTTGCCATGTTATTGTTTTTGTGGGCCTTTTTCCCTACAAAGTTAAACACGTGAATCACGTTCTATATGCGTTAAACTGTTACAGTGGTTAAGAATCAGTGATATTAAATTGATACTGATACGAGAAAAAGTGCATCCACGTTAATGGAGAGAGGTGCCACAAAATTGTAAAAGAAAACGATTTCTTAATGTAATGTTTATAATATATTTATTATGATTTGTATATATATTTTTAAATTTTTAAGTGCTATAGTTTTTTAATATTATGTAGTGCTATTCAGCTTTTAATTATACAGATTAAAATCTAGTTTCGTAAATTTACATTTGTAATAAATATAAGAACAACAAAATTATTTATTGTTTCAATGTTTCTTACGACATAATATGTTTTGATTGTTAAAGGGTGTCATGCTTTATTTAAATGATTAGAAGATAAAGTATCTTTTAAAACACTGTATACCCACGTTTGATATTTAGCAATTAACGATCTGGTGATATATTATTTTACTGCAATGTGCCATTCGTTTTTATAAATGATGGTTACTAGTATAATTTCAAAATATTGAAAAAACACAGTCATTGTATAAAGCTTACGGACCTGTTTCTAACCGTACACATTACGTTTTGTTACCTGGAGAGATTTGATCATGTCTCACCTCCTTTTTCAACCAAATTGACGGTAATAACTCTGTGAGGGATCAACATTTAACCTCAAATTGCCTCAGGCAAATCTCACTTCCTGGGAACCAAATACCACACATGGTCATTTTTATTTAACTCATTCAGTATTCATTGTATCATAAAGTACGTTGACATCTTTATCAGAATGGAACACAGTTGTGTCGTCAGCGAAAGGAATAAACGACAACAATTTTGATGTACAACAAATGTCATTCATATTATAATAAAAAGTAAGGGTCCCAGTATTGATCTTTTCTGCTCATATTGTGGCCAAACATTTCATATGACATAGTTCCCTCCGTGAACAAAAATAATTATATTCAATCTACGTGTGATTATGCATTCAAGGAGTCGTATATTTCTGAAGCTTAACGTTTGTTGCGCAAATAATAATCCGTTTAATAAGAAGACAGATAGACCTTGCCATAAAGTAACTAAATAAGGATAAAATCAAATCTACATATGTCAATCCTCGTGGTCTGCGGTCGTCTTCGATCTAACAATTTAGTCTGTAATTAATGTTTCCATATATTTTTAGCATGTCTTAATCTCCTTTGTATCATATCTGTTTCTGGAATTTAATTATGTTAAGTCGTGTTCACACGGTCGGACATAAGTGAGTTATTACCGGAAATAAGCGACTTATTACCGATAATCGTGATTTATTACAGGTAATAAGTGAGTTAAGTCCTACCGTGTGAACACGACTTTAGTAACATGATCTGATTCATGTATATTATAAATCCGAAAAACAAAAAACAACTACACAAATAAGTCTTTCGATTTATCAAAATGTCGCAAGCAAGTATACTAGAGATTTAGGACTACAATGATGTTCTCTCTGGCGATTGGGCCACACATCCTCCATGTAATGATGCTATAGGGGATCGCTACACCTCCTCCACAGCGAGTCTGTTACCTTCACAGCATTTAAGAATGCCGGTACTCATTTATACACCTGGGTGGAGAGGAGTAATCGAGATAAAGTGCCTTACTCAAGGGCACAACACGATGGCGTCGCCAGGGCTCGAACCCGCAACCTTCCGATTATGAGTCGGAGCTCGTTCCGCTCGGCCACCGTGCTCCCTCAAATAAAAGGTAGAAAAAGTACATGTTTCGAAGAAACAATGTGATTTCTTAATGTAATTTTCAGAATCTATTTAAAATGATTTGGAAATTATTTTACTCTCATCGATAGGTAAATAGTTAAAGTCCCATTTAGTGATCCCAGCGAAAGTGTAAAAAAATTAAAATAAATTGTTTATTAATTGCTTAAAATGAAGCATAAGTCATTCAAATTGTCATTTGAGTTTTTGAAATGCAAAATTTGGCAAACAACAAAGAAAGAAAACAGCAGTATTGACTAAGTTGAAGCCCTATTCAAATACATGTGGTTGATTTATAAACTGTCAGTATATAAACTACAGATTCCTATAAAATGCCTTATTTTGTCATAAATACACAGCTTTCGGCTGAACCACTAGCAGTATAATATGTTAGCATATCAGTCTATGACAATGTAACATTTTGGAATAACAAAAAATCAGTTATATAATAAAGATAACAATAAGCTAATTATGTATTGTTTCAATAGTTCTGAAGAAACATAATGTTAATGGGCAGGTCTATTGCAAAAACAAGTTTATCTCTATTCGAAGAGAATAATTATTACATTACAAGTTGACACTTTTGCAATTTTTTGTGCGTATTTCTCCTGAAAAAGGAGAAATTGTGTGGGGTAAAGTTCAGCCTCGTACGTGTTCTTCCCCCGTTTGAAGCGTACGTGTTCTCCCCCGTTTGGCTGACGACGTAGGTAAATGAAGCAGGCACTATATCATGCTCTCATCATACAATCACAATCACTTTGACAAGTTTGACATTAGCAACAATGAGTTGTACTATCACTTACCATAACAATGCTGCATAACAATATGCACACTATTGTTCTCACTTCGGGAACAAAGCCCACACAGTATTGTTACTATGCGTTTGTTTTGTAATATTTCATCCAACTGAAACTATATCATTGCAATATACAGGGAAATCAGACTTAATACGGTTTATATGCTATTCTCAGATGAAATTCTAAGCTCAAATTATGTATTTATTTTTTAGGCCTAATATTTCTCATGATATTGATATACATATGAATTGTAATATTACAATTGTCTAATATGTGACCGTACACCACGAATGAGCCGTAAATGTCCTCAATTGTATTCTGAGTTACAGTGTAAAATGGGCATGAAGGTCATATTCATAGGTATTTCAATTTGGTGCTACGTGTATCTCATTAAATGAGGTACACGTAGCACCAAATTGAGGTACCTATGAATACGACCTTCATGCCCATTTTACACTGTAACTCAGAATACAATTGAGGACATTTACGGCTCATTCGTGGTGTACGGTCACATATATAAAAAAAAATAGGCTGATTTTATCCATATGTTTAAAAACCATTAAATTTGTAATACTTAATTTGGATTTTTTTCTGTTTTCTACAACAGTATACGTTCTGTCCATTTAGAGCGTTTATAGTCCCTTTTCTCAAAGCGGGCACATCTCATTTCATGACGTCACCGTTTTTCTAGGCCAAATCTGTCTCGTTCGAAGGAACTCACCGCTTAAGTTGGTTTTTGCGGAATATCAATTTTAAACGTCTTATTTTCTCAAAAAGGAGTCATTTTCATTGTCCTCATAATATTAGCTTGCCAATGATATGATGTTGTTTTTGCAATAGACCTGCCCTTTAATAGGGGAAGGGAGTTATGAATTAAATGATAATAATACATGAATAGTGAAACATTTAGCAAATGAGTAGAAGACCTCAACATATATCGTACTTTATATTGGTTATTTAAATGCTAGCAGTTAACGATCTGACGATCTATTATTTCACTGAAATATGTCATTCGATTTGATAAATGATTTCCATTTAAAACAATGAAACAGTACAACACGGCTAAAATGGTTGACTCCTGGTGGGATAATGCTGTCAAGAGTATAACGTATGATACGCAGACAATAATCCGCCTTGCAAAAATACAGGGAGTCCTTGCTATAAGCAACATTAAGATGATATAAAAACTAGGTATATGTCTGTGTGGGTTATGGTCGACCTCGATTGAACGATATAGTCTGTAATGAATGTACTTTCTTTTTGAAATATCTCTTAATCTATTTTATGCTGGCTTCAAAGTTTCATGCCACTGTCGCTTAAAGTAGAGCGCTTTCTGTTACGTCGAGAAAACCACTCTGTTGCATTGATCAAGAACGTTAGCAGACCATTATACCGTTTGAGTGGACTCGTGATTGAATTATGTTCGTAACATGAAATGGATACTCTGGATATAGCCGAATATTATATATAAAATATGAAAAACAAAAGAATGGATGTCCTTCGATATAGCAGTAGGTCAGGTTGAAATTAATTATATTGTCAAAATAGGAAGAGAACAACAAGAAGGTTTCTACATCCGGTGGCAAATATCTACGGCGGACGCGCTCTTGACTCGCGCTAATGCACTCGTTCACCACTCAAACGACTCGGTGTTAACGCCGCCCTTAGAAAACCAAAATGGAGTCTTATGTCAAGACTGTTTTTCACTATTATCAAGCTTATTAAGCAACTGGCCCAATTAAAGTTACCATTTTCCACCATGTTATGCAATATTTGATAGCAATATTATTCTGTCTCTGTCGTAACCAATCTATGACTGCACCAACTATGTCAGTATATAATCATGATTAAATCATTGGCACCGGTGTTTCCAGTTAAAGGAAATAAATATTTTTTATCTATACAATTGGCAGAAAAAAAACCAGCAAAATTAATAAATAATAATTAAAATAAGCAAAATTAGAGGAGAAAAAAACGCAATAACAATTACATCAACAGCAACAACGACACGTATCTTTGTGGGTAGCTTTATTTTTTAGCATGTCTTAATGGGGTACTACACCCTGGCCAATTTGTGCCTATTTTTGCATTTTTCTCAAAATTATAGCACATTGGTGACAGGTAAGATATGTATATTATAGGGCAAGGACTACAACTACTGTACTGAAAATTCAGCAACTCAAGGCAAGTAGTTATTGATTTATTGATCAAATATTGCTTTTCCCTCATTTTTGACAGTTACTCCACAACTGTTGTCTGTGCTGAAATAAAATTTCCAGTGCAGTAGTTGTAGTCCTTGCCCTGTAATATACATATCTTACTTGTCCCCAATGCGCTATAATTTTTGAGAAAAATGCAAAATAGGCACAAAATTAGGCAGGGTGTAGTACCCCTTAATCTCTTTTGTATCATATCGGTTTCTGTAATTTAATTATGTTAGTAACATGATCTGATACATGTATATTATAAATAACAAAAAGGAAAAAGGAAAACTACACAAATAAATCCTTCGATTTATCAAAATGTCGTAAGCAAGCATACTAGGGATTTAGGGGTTATACTGATGTTCTCCCGTTATGAATTTCTCACATAGACTCACAGAATTCCGATTTTGTCTGCTGTAATCAATCCATATTAACAAACACTCAGGCAAATTCAATCGACTTGGTATCACCATGATTTTTACACTGCAAATAAATATACCCACCCCACAGTTTATTGATGAACTTACACAGTTCCCCCTAAGAGAATACTAGCATGCGGGCAGTTAAAACTCCATGTTTAGCTTCGGATAAAATACAAGGTATCCAAGAAATTATCTTATACCGTTCTGTTACTTTCATTAAAATGGCTTTATTCGTTTTGGCATGCACTAGTAGCAATTTGTAATGAGAATTCTTTCAAAGCGATGACAATTGGACAAAAGTATGAGAATTTAAAATTTTCACTTCCAAATGAATGAGAAATACCAATTAACGTGTCAACAACTTGTCACATTATTTTAAATGAGAACATTTACCACTTGTAACATGTTGTTTACACGTCAATTAATATTTCTCATTCATTTGGATTAGAAAGTTTTATAGAAGTGAGAAAATTTTCAATTATCATAGTTTTGTCCAATTTTCATCGCTTTGAAAGAATTTTCATTTTAAATTTCCCCTAGTGGTGGCATTAATATTTTTTGAAATGGACGAAAACTGGATGGGTGTAATTCATAAGCCATACAAAAAAATTGCCCAAATAAGGCAAAGATTTAAGAGCTTAAAATGCTGAATAATGCTTGATATGGGAATATTGAGTTCAGATATTTCGGTTGAAAAACGTACTTTTTGTGATTTTTACCACTACTTGTTACCCAGGAATGTTATTATTGCAGATGAGATATTGCTGCAAATTTAATATTCACTTTTACGTAGCTTGTATTTGCTAATCTACTGAGGATATGCTGCGGCACTATAAGGGCGAATCGTCTTTATACTTTTATGACAAATTAATCTCTGCCGGCATTTCGAATGATGAAACTGCACACCAGGACCAAGAAAGTTTACTTGCCCATGTTCCTTGGTTTGTGGGCACGTGACAATCATCTGTTGGTTTTTTTCTTCTTTTTGTTCTCTCTCTCTCTCAAACGCTTAACGCGTGAGTTATGTTGCGTCCCAGTGGGGAAACGTCTATTTGATATATATGATTGGAAAATTATTTTACTCTCTTCGATATTTAAGTGCTAAAAAGATGACAGTATGTTTTTAACTGTGTAGATTTTTCGATAATAAAAATCATATAATAAAGATAAATAATAAACCAATTATTTACAATAGTTCTGAAGAATTATGTTAATTGGGAAAAGGAGTTGTGAATTAAATGATGATAGTAGTGAAAATGTTTATCAAATGAGTAGAAGAGTGCACTTTCGAGACGTACTTTATATTGGTTATTTAAATGCTAGCAGTTAACAATCTGAAAATCTATTTCACAGAAATATATATATTCCACTTGATAAATGATTTTCTTTTAAAACAATGAAACCTCTGCAATAAAATAATCCCGGGAAACAGTACAACTCGTGGCTAAAATTGGAATAATGCCGTCAGGAGTTTTACGTTTGTTACGCAGACAATAATCCGCCTTGCAAAAATACAGAGAGTCCTTGCCAAAAGCAACATTAAGATGAAATCAAAACTAGGTATGTGTCTTTCTGTGTGGGTTATGGTCGTCCTTGATTGAACGATATGGTCTGTAATGACTGTCTACATTCTTTTTGAAGTATCTCTTAATTTATTTTATGTTGGCTTCAAAGTTTCATGCGCTACAAGTAGAGCACTTTTTGTTACGTTCAGAAAACCACTCTGTTGCATTTGACAAGAACGTCATCTTAGCATTATACCATTTGCGTGGAACCGTGATTTAATTATATTTGTAATATGAATGAATACACTCTGGCAATAGCCGGACATTATAGATATGACAAAACTAAAGAATGGATGTCCTTCGATATATCAAAACTCTGCAGTCAGGTTGAAAGAGACATACGTTTCCACATACTGTGTTATAAACATGGTAGTTATTTATTATCTTGTCAAAAGAGAAGAAAACAACAAGAAGGTTTCTGCACCCGGTGACAAAATATATCCGGTGGACGCGCTCTTGACTCGCGGTAACGCGCTCGCTCATCACACAAAAGACTCGGCTCTAACGCCGCCTTAAACAAAGGCAAATGGAGTCTTTGACCAAGACTGGTTTTCATCATGCAATATTACAATGGTACACTAAAGTTACAAATTTCCATCATGTCGTGTGATATTTGATAACAATAATTATTTTGCCTCTGTCGTAATCAATCTATGACTGCACCAACTATGTCAGAATATTATTATGATTAAATCATTTGGACCAGTCTTTTCAATTAAAGAAAATAATTTTTTATTTAAAAATTTGGCAAAAAAAAAAACCCACCCCAAAACAGAACGAAATACTGTAAATTATATATGACCAGATCTGATCCAATCAAGCTAAAGTCGTCAATAATGAAACTGAGAAATAGGTTTTAAAAAAAGAGGAGGAAAAAAAAGCAATAAAAACAATTGGACACATAAAAGGTTCATAACTATACAACCAAAGTCAAGAGACTTTGTGATTCAAATGATTCAGAGATTTTACTGAGAAAGTTAGTAATGGTGGTAACTTATTTTTTCAACATTACAGAATTTGGCCTGAATGGATCAGATTAGTTCACAACCAATAACAGCAACGATCACACATCCAAAAGAAAATCAAGAACAAAAAGCAATAGGAAAACGACAATTACAACAATAGCAACAGCAACACATAATTATGGAAAGCTTTTACCTGGCGTAGAAAAAGAAGAGTGAGGTTCAAAAGCAACAAAATTTATACTTACACCCAATTAATTTGCGTCCTCTCTTATCAAAATTCATTAATTCTTGTAAGAAATGATACCGATCAGCTTCAACGTTATTTCGTTTTGACATGATATAGTCCTCGACTTGGTCAACAGTTAAATTGTCATCGTCATTTGTTAAATCATCATCACTGATCTCCCATTCTGCAAATACTACAGATGCGAGGGTCAACGCTAATAATGTAAGTACAATCCTGGAAGCCATAGTGTAAAAAAATTAAATAAAAAAATATACCGTTCTTCAAAATCACACACAAACACACAAAAGCACGAGGCGTGCACCACCAGTTAATCCGAAATCTTCAGAAGATATTTTCTGTTTTTTAATCACACAAAATGTTCCTCAAAATACGCCAAGTGGTAGCGTAAGTTAATATAAATTCTTCACGAAGGAGCAAACACACTACTCATACCACACTGAAATGTTGAGCAATGCTGGTTCTACTCAAAACCGTTGCTACTCATGGATTGGTGAGATAAGTCAGTACGAAATCCTCGCCACCAATTGCAAAACGCTCAGTGCTACCCATGCAAATGATGCCTTAATGCGTATAACGAAAAATGTCTCTGAATGCCCACGCATACCATATATAACGTAACTATCGCTTCACACTTACGATTACAAGAATAACTTCGACGGTTAGTTTTCAGGGCTGATTTTGAGTTTTAAAAAAGTAAAAGATTTTTAGTTAATCGATAATTCACTTTTATTAGTTTTGGTGGTATAATATTGAAGCTAAACCATTCGCTCACCGTTGAACAAAACACCCGATTGTGGGTTATGCATGAAAAAAGCGCAGTGATTTATAGTGCACTACGCACAAGCCTCAGCACACATTAGAGGTTGTCGCTGACCACTACGGCGCCACATCATTCCATAAGCCATGTAAGAGCGCACACCCTAGACATTCCAAGAATTAGACAAATAACCTTCACAACCAGGATCAGCTCCCCGAGTTTCGTACGGGTTACAACGAGACAATCAGCAGTAAGTTCCTTGTCCAGGGGAATTTCAAGCTAACTCAATTTTCCACGAGAGTGTACGAGGCACCGTCAGGGTTCGGACCCGCAACCTTTCGCACCAGAGTCGAACGCCTTATCGATTGAGCTAACTTGACTGCATAACCCTTATTGATGAGAGTTACCGTTGTACGTACGTGTTTCAGATCTAGTTTTGGCGCTTTCATACCATAGAAGTCCCACATCGTATTAATGAAATTCATACCTTTCTAGGTTGCGAGACAAGTACAAATTTAGATGCTACGCACGCCATAGATAACACAAGAGACGAAAAGGTTTCAGCATAATTCGGGCGACTGGGTATTGGATGCAATCTAGGATAACCCATTTATTATTAGGTTTGTTTGCAAATCATCTCGTAATCGAATTTTGATGATAATATATTATAACATAATATCAACAGTTTTGGTAATAGCTGTTTCATATTAATGAGAGAGAAGTAATTGACTTTTATACTTGACTTAGTGCCAAAATGACACCCACTGAGGAGCCAGCAAAAATGGCAGCTATTTATGAAAGTTTTTCAACAGCTTCTTTGAAAGCATAACACGTTGTTATTTTGTTGTGTAATGGGCACAAACTATATTTATTTGGTAGGCGTTAAGTTGCTGTTGTTGTTGTTGTTGTTAAGTTGTTAAGTTGTTGTTGTTAAGTTAAGTTAAGTTGTTGTTAAGTTAAGGTAAGTTAAGGTAAGTTAAGTTCAGTTCAGTTGCCTAATTTCAAGAAATAAAACACCAGGTCTTATATATGTATTAATGGATCTGGTAGCTCATACAACCCTAGATTGCATTTGCAATAAACATTGTCGAAGTATTAAATGTACCATAGTAACAAACATGATATGCATGTGTATTGCGTCGTTGAATATTTTTAGTGAATGTGAGTCTACTGTACAACAATAAATATTTCTATAATTTTACGGAAATATTTAGGCAGTAACTTTTCGGTAAAAATTCTAAATTACCGTAAAAAAGGAAGAACTACCATATATTTTGTTATGTAAAGTTAGCATTCGTAATCAAATTAAATTTCAACTTACTTTATATCTTTAAGGTGATTATAGTTAATGAAAGCCTTGGAAATAAGAAAAGGCTAGAAATAGTTGTTGACATATTTTTGAGCTGGTTACGAATGCTAAAATCATATTTTTAAGGGGTTTAGATGAAGTATAACTGACAAAGTAATAACAAAATTCGTAGATAGTTGTTTAAAATAATATTTCTGAGTGGGTATGAGCATTTTAACAAGGCGTATAACCTTTTAGCAAGTTACATTACAACTACATTTTATAAGACTGTATATATGCATTTCGTTGCTTGCTATTGATATCCAAGGCTCACTATGTCATTTAATTAGTTAGATGCTGAAAACGATCGATAGGTGTACGTTGAAATCAGCAAGTTTCTGAGCTACATCTTAGAGTAATAGTTATATTTTTCAGTAATGTTAGGTAAAAACATAATGCTTGCATATGCCGGTTTGTAAAAATCCTAGTGTTAAATTTAGGCATGAAATCGAGCTCTTTACTATTTTTTAACAGACCTGAACATGACTCACAACAATGTTTCGTGGTCAATATTTTAGACGTTTTCTATAGGAGCGATAGCCTTGCCGCAAAAAGATATACAATGTACATTGATTATGTTTTTATAACTCAAATCTGAAAGCGGGATGTCTCCTTTGCACCTTGGTGTATGCTAAGTTTAGAGTTGCATATGTACTGGTTTAGTACATGTAGAATACTTAGTATTCGTAAAATTGACGTAAAATTGACGATGCAAGGTTTATATAAATTATAAGTAACATCATACTGTGCTCTATTATCGTAGTTTTGTTATATATAATTGCCGACAATAACTGACAATGTTCTTAAATCGAAGCGGGATAAATATGAGGATAACTTACTATGGTCAAAACTTATTTAATGATAAATTTAAAAAAAAATCAATAAAGTGCCAAATTTTTGTTTCCAAATTCAATTTCAATATTTATTGTATGCGAGGTAAATTTAAGCTTTGCATAGAACACAACATATTGTATTAATACAAATGACAAATAATGACAAATTATACAATGACAAACTTATTCAAGAACCACTTGTCTATAATATGGAATGGGTTTAGAGGTGACATTGTGGAAGTTTCAATCACACTTATATTAAGTTTCACACCAAATTTTAATTGAATATTTATGTAAAATATAGTTGAAGGACCGTAATTTCTTATCCGGAAGAAAAAATCGTACTTATCACGTACAATTTGATTTGACCATTTTAATGCACATCCATTACACCTACACTGAAAAGTGTTGGATCTGGAATGGCTGTTGAACTGTTGAAATTGATTGGGATTCCAAAATCATCCTGAAAGGGCGTGTGGTCAGCAAATAGAATAGATAGCACTTTGAGGGGATGAAGAGACCTCAGAAATGACATACTTATCAAATGTACAGGTGAATGACGCTTATTTCATACCCTAAAGATAAAATCTTTTTTCTCATCATGTTATACAACATGACTTACATATTGATGCATTTGGCTTTTTTAGAAATAATACATTCATTTTCAGCCAATGTCATCATAAACAAGAATATAATACTTCGCAACCAATTGTTACACAGTTACAGTTTCTTCAATAAAGGACTTTTATGTTTATTGATTATTCAAAACTTTTAAAATGACTCTTGTGGTGATCACCAGTGACCTTGGCACGCACTGGAAATAAAACCCCATGGATAATACGATAAAGGCGATACCAGTAAAAAGGGACAAACGAGTGAGATAAAAGGTAAAGGAGTCGAACCTGAATTGTCTACGGAGTGCCCATCTCTCTTTCGTTAGTGACTATAGGCCAGACTTCACCGTGAAATGTTACTGTGGGGGATCGCCGCACCTCCTCCACATTGAGTCTGTTAGCTTCCCAGCATTTAAGAATGCGGTACCCATTTTTACACCTGAGTGGAGAGGAGTAATCGAAATAAAGCACTTTACTCAAGGGCACAACACAAGGGCTCGAACCTACAACCATCCGATCATGAGTCGGAGCCCGTTTCGCTCGGCCAAAGGAATTTAGGTTCCAGTTATTTTCACCACTGCATATTCTAAACAAAGACAGATATACCCTGGACTATTTTGAAACCATTTTTGAACATTTGAAAATTTTGATCAAAATTGTTGGTTGTGGTGAAAAAATGTATGAATGTTGACCTGTGCATCTTGGGCCCAAAGAAGGTAAAATTGTAAACGTTTACTCGTTTCGCGCGCACTGGCCCTGCAAATACTTTTCTTCATTTAAGGCTCAAATAGTTTGCGCGCGAATGTCCCAGTAAAACCGGGAAAAAAACCAGCAAATAATAATGCTTGACTGCTTCCACCGCCACTGCTCAAATTTATCATTCATGCCCTTGTAGCCTATATTTTTGAGTGATGTGTGTTCATTTTGAAACGATGTTACGAATTTTTACTATTATATGAAGAGCATGACTTGGGCATTTTTAATCTCAATACGCCTAATTGCGAAATTAAAGTAGTACTAGGCAATCGATCAATGTGTATTTTATCCACATATCGCAAAACTGAATGAATGAAACAAGGATATAGAGTACATGCCAAGGTGTTTCACAAGATGTTGTTTCGCAAGATGTTGTGAACTACCAAATCACAACAGTTTAAAATAGTTGATAACATTAAGCTTGATATTAAGTAAGATTCCCCATTCTTAAAGATGATGTTGTAAAAATTAGTTTAAAAAGAATCGATTAGCTTAAATGATTTTTGAAACAAGAAAAGTGCTTTAGTGTCTTTTACTGGTTAAGGCGTTAAAAGTGTGATATTTCAAGAAATATACTGTATTACAAAATGGCATTTTAGAATGGTCTAAATAAAGAAAGTTCAAATATTTCGTCACTATGAAACAAACAGAAGTAATGGGTTAAGAGTATTAAGAGAGTTTGCAAAATGCAGTTTGCAAATTTACTTGACTTCTTCGTCAACTTCCTATCGATGGATTTTCTTGCTCAGCTCTACGTCAACACGAACGTTTTGGTAACTATATCAACAGCGTCTTAACGCTTGAACTCGGGACAAGTGTATAATAGGCAATCATAAGAAGGTAATGCTGTGATGTACCCTGAGTAAGTTATTTTGATTATTTAACTTTGTTTACAAGCTAAAACTACATGTATGTCATGAAAGATATAAAGAAGGGAAAACCCCTGACAAGCAATGATGCAAGAGTTTTTGTGTTATGACGTGGTTTAGGGAAAACACACATTGGTTGCAATAATCAATTCAATTCAGTCAAGGTGTATTACTAATCAGAGGAAATCCCCATTTATGCCAGAATGTTCAGAGCGTTGCCTTGTGTTAATTGGGAAAACCCAATTAAATAACAGAATGGTCTATTAATGATGTATTAATTAATCTATTGTGTTGTTTTGTGAGTATAGAGAATATGAAAAGAGCTCTTGAAGGTAGATTTTGAATACAAGAATGTGCTCCGCCACCCCAAGGGATTGTTTTGTTGACTTGCCGGAGTCTAATTTGTAAAACAACACATCTGACAATAAGGTGGATCAATGCAGACAGAGGCCTGTTTCCTGGCGAAAGAGAGTAATTAGTGAAAAAAGCATCATTTTTTGAGATTGTTATCTGGGATAGGATTTGAGTGTTTGGTAAATGCAGCACCATTTCTGTGGGAGAATTTTACACGCAAAGGACATTTATGAACAATAATTTTTGCAGGACAAGTGAACAAGGATGTACATTAGCTGTCCAGAACATTGCAACAGAACTCTATGATCAACAAGAACAGGTTAAGTATTGATTACTTATATGCACTGTATGTGCATTTATTGTTCATGTATCAATCATACTTTACTTTCCATTAAAGACTCAAAATTTGTTAACTTAATCAAACAGTTTATGTGCATTTGTGTAAATTTGGGTAAAAGGTGATTTTGGTCTTGAGTAATTACGGCTCATCACAATGTGTAAGTGATTGCAGTAATATGTCTTCCGCTTGTTCTGCCGTGCCCGAATGGTGTCGGACTTCTCCGTGGTCTACTTGCCCATTGTGCATATATACTCTGGTTATTACATTTAAGCATACAACTCGTATTTGTACTATTTGTGAGCAATTGATAGATTTCTAAAAAGTTGGTCAAATATATTTTGGTATCTAAAGAAACCGTTAATTTGTTAGCTTTAATAAATCGGCTTATAACTTTTGGAAATATGACATTTTAAAACATGTGTCCGTTTTTCACTCTGTCCATGGATATCAAACAGATGGGATGGGATGTGTCATGCTTTGGAGTGGCCTCTGCAATCAACAGACTTCACACCACTTGATTTTTTTTCATTTTGGGCAAAATCCAAAGCGACGTCTGTGAGCGAAGACCACCAGCTAGCCTCCAAGATCTTCGCAAACTGCTGCATTCGCAAGTATCCAACGCACAAGGATGGTACGCAACTTAATTGATGCAATGAATTGAGGCTGAAACCAGTATCACCAAGGAGGCAACCAGGTAGAGGGTAGAGCAACACAGTAAACTCACTTAGAAGAACCAAAGACAAACCAAACAGCCTTTTTCAGGGTTACTTTTTATCCCCAAAAGAATAATGAGTTATGTTTAAATTTTTTTTAAAGCCAGGATCAACAATGTAAGAAAGTAAGAAACATAATAAAATAAAAAAGGCACACTAAAATAACCAAGAAAAAAATAATAATTGAAAGTATAGCAAAAGAAGTTTCATCCCACACCCACAAATTAATGACACATAACAAAATCCAAAGTCCATAAGTCCACCCGGTAAAGCCCTCATTGTTATCATTGAGGAATGCAGAAGCAGCCAAACCTCCTCCGTGGACAGAGTTTAAAACAGGTACATTTCTATAAAATATCATATCTACAAAGGTTGTGAAGCGATTGAGATATTGTTTTTTCGATTTATTAAAGTTAACGATTCAAGTTTTCTTTACAAATCAAAGTTCATTTTATTTTCCAAAATAGGTGAAAAAGAGGGCGCAATGAGGGTTCTGCTTTTATTGGGACACTCTGTATTATACCGGTAATGAAACAACGTGTCCATAAAGACACATCCATACGTGTTTAACAAGTTTGAAAATCTATACGGAATGGGCTATTCTATTTAAAATCCACACTAACCCTGTGGACGCTTTAACTGTGGTCTTCTGCAGAGGGAGTTTGAGTTTTGGTTAGAATAGACAAATTGGGTAACTTTCATTTGAAATACCCACGCCAGTTGTGGAAGATATAGGTCATGTAGGTAAAGCCACAATGATACAGGGAGAATGGGTTTCAAAATGATTAACTCTGACCAATTACATTATAAAACATACTCCCTCTGTGGAAGATATTTTCAAAATCTTCCACAGGGGTTGTGTGGATTTTAAATGGAATAGCCCAATGGGTGCGACGCAATATAGACAAAAAACCAGAGAACCGTGATCACTGTATCGTTTATTAATGGCTTTACTATGACAAAGGTGACAAAATGAGTTATTATTTGCAGAAGGATGCCATCATGGGGATAACGTGGCATGACTTCTCACACATTTTAACGAAACAATATCACATAGTGATTGAAAAATCATAAATCGGTATCACCACATTTCCCGTCATCATTACATATTTCCTTTAGGGATTTTTTCAAACTCTTAGTGTATGCGAATTTGCACACTAGATTTCACAAAAGTTAATGCGCTAAATTTTATATATACTTAAGCAAAAATTAGTTGACTGCTTATTATTTGTTGTGGTCAACATTTTAGCCATTTTAAACTATGGCTCAAAATTCATCATATAATCTCCCTAAGGAACAACATACTGCGCTATATATGTCGCCGTTTTCTCAAAATTGCCTTTTTAAATATCGATGCGTAGTCATCTGAGGCTAGCTAAGTATTATACACGTACATATTTACATGGCTTGTATCAAATATTTAATCGTTATTCGTAGTTTTAAGAAAATTTATTTGGAATAATTAAAATGAATAAATGATGTTAACAATCATATAACAAAAATAATCTGGTATGTGGAATGATTAGGGCAATCATAGCCATTGCATAAATTAGTATCGCCATAAAGTTTAAGGTGGTATATTGTAACCTCAGAAATTACATAGTCATAGAATATAATGGTTGAAGGACCGTCGTCGTTGCTTACCCCGAAGAGAAAATGTTTTTGTAATTTGATTTGACCAAAAATCTTTTTGATACATTTGCATTTAAATAACGTGTTTTTGTAGAATTGATTGTCAAAACGGGTTGGACCTGGAAAGGCTAAAACTGGTTGGAATTTTAAAGAGACTTCATAATTGTAAAATGTGTAGTTGAATGACCGTCATTTCCTACCCTAAAGATAAAATCGTTCTTATATCATCATGTTGTATAACCTGACTTTACTTAAAGTTCATATTGATGCATTTGTGTTTTTGTAAATAAAATGAGCTATTTATATTTTGATTAAATCCATATCATCAAAGATCATATTGATGCATTTGGATTTTTGTAGAAATAGAATGGGCTATTTTAATTTTGAGTAAATCAATATTATAATAAACAACAATATAATATCTAGCAACCTGTTATGAGATATATTTTTACCCATTGATAATTTCTTTATTAATGGATTTTGATATAAATTATATGATATTATCTGTTCAACACTTTTGAAATGACGCTTGTGACGATCACCTTGGCACCTACTGAATAAGAATACACAATACGAAGAAGGCGGTATGTAGATAATAACAGAAAGAACGAATTATGGCAACCTTTGTAAAAAATATGTGGCCCATCACATACGGCGGTGGTTGGACATCCACATTTAATGTCTTTGTCACACATAGACGAACTGAGTCAACGTACATCATTAAGGTGCGGGATTGTAACTATCTAAAATATCCTGACAAATATCCAATTAGCTTCAGCTATTAGCTATTAAGATATTTGAATATTATTAAAGGATATTATGGATAATTTGGATAATAGTTGCACCTACTGATATTTTGGCTATTTGGATATTTTAGATAATTTGGATATTATCAAGGATATTATGGATATTTATATATTTCAGATATTTGGATATTTTAGATATTATGGCTAATTAAGATATTTTAGATATTTTGGATATTATTATGGCTAATTAGGAGAATTTGGATTTTTGTTATATTTTTCATATTATTATGGGTCATGAGGATAATTTGGGATATTTCAGATATTTGGATATTTTAGATAATTTGGCTATTATTAGGGCTATTTTGGATAATTTGGATATTTTGGATATTATTGTGGCTAATTAGGATAATTTGGATATTTCAGATATTAGGATATTTTAGATATTTTGGATATTATTATGGCTATTTAGGATAATTTTGATACTTTAGATATTTTGTATATTATTAGGGCTATTTAGGATAATTTGGATATTTTGGATATTATTATGGCTAATTAGGATATTTTGGATATTATTATGGCTAATTAGGATAATTGGGATATTTCTGATATTTTGGATATTATTATGGGTCTTTAGGATAATTTGGATATTTCAGATATTTAGATATTTTAGATAATTTGGATATTTTAGATATTTTGGATATTATTATGGCTAATTAGGATATTTTGGATATTATTATGGCTATTTAGGATAATTTTGATATTTTGGATATTATTAGGGTTATTTAGGATAATTTGGATATTATTAGGGCTATTTTGGATATTTTAGATATTTTGGATATTATTATGGCTAATTAGGATAATTTGGATATTTCTGATATTTTTCATATTATTATGGGTCTTTAGGATAATTTGGATATTTCAGATATTTGGATATTTTAGATAATTTGGATATTATTAGGGCTATTTTGGATAATTTGGATATTTTAGATAATTTGGATATTATTAGGGCTATTTTGGATAATTTGGATATTTTAGATATTTTGGATATTATTATGGCTAATTAGGATAATTTGGATATTTCTGATATTTTGGATATTATTATGGGTCTTTAGGATAATTTGGATATTTCAGATATTTCAATATTTTAGATAATTTGGATATTATTAGGGCTATTTTGGGTAATTTGGATATTTTGGATATTTTGGATATTATTATGGCTAATTAGGATAATTTGGATATTTTTCATATTATTATGGGTCATTAGGATAATTTGGATATTTCAGATATTTGGATATTTTAGATCATTTGGATATTATTAGGGATATTTTGGATAATTTGGATATTTTAGATATTTTGGATATTATTATGGCTAATTAGGATATTTTGGATATTATTATGGCTATTTAGGATAATTTTGATATTTTTGATATTTTGCATATTATTAGGGCTATTTAGGATAATTTGGATATTTTGGATATTATTAGGGTTATTTAGGATAACTTGGATATTATTAGGGCTATTTTGGATAATTTGGATATTTTAGATATTTTGGATATTATTATGGCTAATAAGGAAAATATATAAAATATCCAAATTATCCAAAATAGCCATAATAATATCCAAATTATCTAAAATATCCAAATTATCCAAAATAGCCCTAATAATATCCAAATTATCTAAAATATCCAAATATCTGAAATATCCAAATTATCTTTAAGACCCATAATAATATCCAAAATATCAGAAATATCCAAATTATCCTAATTAGCCATAATAATATCCAAAATATCTAAAATATCCAAATTATCCAAAATAGCCCTAATAATATTCAAATTATCTAAAATATCAAATTATCCAAAATAGTTTCTAATAATATCCAAATTATCTAAAATATCAAATATTGAATATCAAATTATCCTAAAGACCCATAATAATATGAAAAATATCAGAAATATCCAAATTTTGGATAATTTGGATATTTTAGATATTTTGGATATTATTATGGCTAATTAGGATAATTTGGATATTTTTCATATTATTATGGGTCATTGGGATAATTTGGATATTTCAGATATTTGGATATTTTAGATAATTTGGATATTATTAGGGCTTTTTTGGATATTATTATAGCTAATTAGGATATTTTGCATATTTCTGATATTTTTCATATTATTTTGGGTCATTAGGATTATTTGGATATTTCAGATATTTGGATATTTTAGATAATTTGGATATTATTTGGGCTGTTTTGGATAATTTGGATATTTTAGATATTATTATGGCTAATTAGGATAATTTGGATATTTCTGATATTTTTCATATTATTATGGGTCATAAGAATAATTTGGATATTTCGGATATTTTAGATAATTTGGATATTATTAGGGCTATTTTGGATAATTAGGATATTTTAGATATTTTTGATATTATTATGGCTAATTAGGATTATTTGGATATTATTAGGGCTATTTTGGATAATTTGCATATTTCAAATATTTTGATATTTTACATAATTTGGATATTTCTTATCTTTTTCATATTATTATGGGTCATTAGGATAATTTGGATATTTGGATATTTTAGATAATTTGCATATTATTATGGCCAATTAGGATAATTTGGATATTTCTGATATTTGGATCTTTTAGATAATTCTCATATTATGAGGGCTAATTAGGATAATTTGGATGTTTTTCAGATATTATTATGGCTATGCCTACCTATTTCACAACGTTTACAAATATGAGTCTTCAAATGATACATGTTTCTCTCATAGTTTTTGAAACTTTAATGTACAATATTACACAACGTTTACAAATATGAGTCTTCAAATCATACATGTTTCTGTCATAGTTTTGGCAACTTTTATGTACAATATTATCATCATCACCATAAATACACTGACATGTAAAATACAATATGCGTCGTTCTTTAAAAGTCTTTTCCAACTATACATGCTTATTTAGGAAACTTGATGCATATGCAACTTTAATGTCTACTATAATATCATGCGTCGTTCATCATACAACTATATATAACTACATTAACACTGTTCATCAACATACAATTACCATACTAAAATACTATTATGAAATATAAGGGGACATGTATGATATAGACTGTTCATTAAATGTTACATGCTTCACATGCATATAAATTTACAGTGTTTCTTAAATGCAAATGCACATTTAGTGTACTTCTCTTGCATACACATCCAAAACTTATCAAATGTTACATGATTGTCATGCATACACATAGCTCAACTAATTAGAGAATAAATGATAGGATTTTGTCTTTTGCCTATCCAATATCGTGTCATAATGGATGGGCTGGCCAATATTTTGAGTAGTGGATGCCGGCGACTACGATAAAAATATTGGCCAGCCCATCTATTATGACACGATATTGGATAGGCAAAAGACAAAATCCTATCATTTATTCTCATTCTTATTCAGTTTTAATGTAATTTTTGCGAGAAAAACTGCCTTTTTCAGAAAAAATAAAGTTACTTTTGTGAGGACATCCCGTTGTTTTAAATGAACGAAACCATCACAAACATCTAAGCCGCCGAATCGCGTTCTTAGTTCTCGCACGTGTATTACGCGAACGCATTATCGCGAGATCATTGAGGAGCAACAAGCGTGTCGCCGTTGCGTGGCGGCGCGCGCCTGACTAATATCACTATCAACTATTGTGAGATATTATACACCCGAAAACCAATCAAATTACGTGAATTCTTTACAAGACGCACCCATTGAATAAGAATATGCAATAACACATCTGTCAATTACTATCATGGATGACAATATACATGATGAAGGCACTACAACATTTTCTGGAATATGCATCATCTATTATGCATAAGTGTATCTTTAATGCAGTGTTTCTGCACATCTCATGTCTTAGATAATACCTAAAGTTCCCAATATCCAAATATCTGATATAGCGGATATTTTGTATAATATATAAATTACCAGATATTTTGCCTAATTTAGATAATAGCTAAATAGCTGATAATATCTTAATATCCATCCTTACTACGTACAAAAAATTTCAATACAATTTTTTATAAGTTCCTAATATACAAATATCTGATATAGCCGATATTTTAGCTAATATCCAAATTAGCAGATATTTTGGCTAATTTAGATAATAGCTAAATAGCTGATAATATCTTAATATCCATCACTTACTAAGTAAAAAAATTTCAATAAAAATTGTATAAGTTCCTAAGTTCAGAAATTTCGTTCTTTTTCTCAGCCTTGAAAAAAAAATAGGCAGAGCTGGGAATCGAACCCGTGACCTCCATGTTGTAAAACCCAGTGCGTTACAACTGAGCCAACTAACAATTAGCTGTGAGAAGTTTGATAGTAATCCTTGATATTGCTGAATAGAATAAATCAATACTGATAAGCCTATTTATATAATGTACGATGCTGTACAAAATTAATAGACGTTCCATAGGGGCCTGTAAACTAGGAATATAATGTGAAATGTCTATCAATCGATCAATCAATCAAGTTTTCAAGTTGTCAGCAATCAATCAATCAATAATAAACCGATGAATCATGGAATATTACTAATTACTAACTAATATACGAAATAAATAAATAAGTCAGTAAATAAATAAATACCCAGCAAACACAAAAACGTTTTTAAAACGTTTTAAATAAGTTATATTTTGGGTTTTGGTTTAGGTAAAAACGTTTTAATAACATTAAAATGTCGGGTTATATAAAGGTCATGAAATCGTTTTAAAACGTTTTGTATGAAAACACACTACAACAATATTTTAAAAATGTTTTCGAAATGTCATTGTAAACTATTTTTGCAAACATTGTTGGCCAAATATTTTGTCAACACTTAAAAACATTATGTTAAAATATTTGCACCCAGCAAACACAGAAATGTTCTTAAAATGTTTTATATAAAACGTTTTAATAACATTTAAATGTCGGGTTATATAAAGGTCGTGAAAACATTTTCAAAACGTTATTGTAAATATTTTGGGCAAACATTTTTTGCAAAATATTTTTTCAACCCCAAAATAACATTCTGTTTAGAATGATTTGTACCAAGTTTTTAAAAATGTGTTTGGAATGTTATTAAAACGTTTTTATACCCTTTATATAACCCAACATTTAAATGTTTTCTGTAAAACATTTGTGTTTGCTGTGCAGTAAATTACCAACAAATGTTTTTTAATGTTATGAAAACGTTTTATACCATTAATGTACCCTTTATATAACCCGACATTTAAACCTTTTATAACCTTTTGCGAATGATGTCGAAAACGTTTTGTGTTTGCTGGGTAGGCATAGGCCTAAATAAATAAATAAATAATGCAGAATGCAGTTAGTATTTTCGTTACAAAATTCCAAACATTCTATTATAATTTTCTGCTATACACGTAAAGGACATATGCCTTTAATATGTCCGTGCATAATCAATAATGAGTCTTTCACCATGCTCACACCATAGTTAAACTACCGTATCCCTGTAGGATTATCTACTGACCAGGTGCTAAACAACTCAATGAAATGGATGCTATAACGTACCCAATCATGCGAACATATAAACGTCATAGCAGGGCGTTATACAAAGAATGGTCAAAAGTCAAGGGAAACATAAAAACATAGTCGACAGTCGTGTGGTTTTTATGAGATTTGATACGGCGCTGAAGTCTAAAACTATTCCAAAATCAGTTCCAGACCCGGTTTCCAGACGACAATGTGTGTGTTGTTACAAGGAATTCAAAGTAATTTTATCATCAAGTGACCCACATAGAGGAATACGACATCTATCGTGAGCAAATCTGCATTCTGTTGCCTGCAAAAGCCGACGATCAGGTAAAAATTCTAAAAGCAGTGAGACTAGATATTTGCGTTAATTTCATGATACGTTTAAGGGCTGGGGTATGAACGTTTGGACAGTATTTATTTTGGGACATTAGAGCACATCAGACATATCGAATTGCATTCTGAATACGAAGAATGTCATTCTGATATCAAATAATTTTGATTTTTGAAATTCGCAATTTAATACACATTTTATGGCAAATCATTAAAATTGATATTTTTGATATTTAACAGTACTTGAAGTAAACTTTATAAATCTGATGATTTATACTTAAAGTGTATGTATGGTGGGATGAAAAGCCGACGATCAATTGAAAATTTTGACCTTTCGTATTGAAGATATGGATTTTTTTCCCAAACACCAAAAAAATGAGGTCTTTTGGGGAAAAAATCCATATCTTCAATATGAAAGGTCAAAATTTTCAATTGACCGTCGGCCTTTCCTCCCTGCTACATACACTTTAAGAATATATCATTAGATTTATATAATTTACTTTGAGGACTGTTAAATATCAAAAATTTGGAAAATATCAAATTTTTATAATTTGTCATAAAATTTGTATTATATTGTGATTTTCAAAAATGAAAATTATTTGATATCAGAAAGACATGCTTCGTATTCAGAATGCAATTCGATAGGTCTGAGGTGCTCTCATGTCCCACAAAAAATGCTGTCGAAACTCAATAAACGCTCATTTTAGATCCCTTAAAACGCATTGAAAACGCCAAATTGCAGTAATAAAAAAAATATTAGTAAATCACCCAAGCGAATGTTAACGTAGGTATGTGGAAAAGAACTGCAATAACAATAACAAACTATGTGCCTAAAAGAGTTGTCTTTGGCATGTCGTTTTTTTTAAAATATCAATAAAAATATCAAATTTTGGAAAAAACGCCCCAAAATTTAAAACAAACACGAACCTTCCAAAATAAATATATATTAGCACTCGGCGGCCCAGTCACTACCTGCCGCTGTGATTTGGGGTAACTCGTTGATTCCCCTCTCCAGATACATGTACTTCAAGTTCGCCCATACCCCGCGCCTTAATGAGAAAAATAGGATATTTTATTTGATATGAAATTATTACAGGTTCATGATAGTTATCATTACAAAACTGTAGACTACCAGTATCACTCTGTATAAATGTCAGTAATAGTAATTCCATACGAAATTAGTCACATTCACGTGTTCTTTTTGTATCAATGCTTGAACGGGACAACATTTTGATGATAGTTTTAAAGAATTCGGTTTTCAAAATATATCAGGTCGTCTTACTGTAATTTTATTTTCATTTTATATAAAATGTAACCTTTGGTTGGGTTATATACCTGCAGCAACCCATATGGGAACAACATGAACGCTCCTTAAAGACCCATATATCAGTGTGTAAAACAAGTTGAAATCTCAAGGAAATTCTGTATGGGATGTGTGCGATGAAATATATAGAGAGAAACCCGTGAGAGCCGTGAACATTATATCTTTATTATTGATGGTTTGATCGGGCAAAGTTGTTAAACTGAATTATGATTTGTAGCAGGATGTGATAATGGTGATACAATGGCATGACTTTTCACACATTTTGACGAAAGAATATCACAAAGTGATTGAAAAATCATATTATATCAACACATTTTCGGGGAGGTTTTGGTTAAAAAACACTCTTTGAGTATGCGAATATTTATACTAGGTTCTGTTTATTTTATTACGTGTATAAAAAATGAGTATCTGACAAAGAAAATACGTATAACATGGTCAGAGTGTATGTGGTACAATAGCACAACTCAGCAAAGATCAAGTGTAACTTTTTCTATAATTCTCGTCAACCTGAAGTGTACTTATTCACTTACAATTCGTTACCTTCATTTTGTTGATATCTTCACTTTGTTTACATACCATCCACTTTCATTTTCTCACCATTCTTACTATTCAGATTTCTCTTGTTATCTCTTATCTGATCCATTATCCATTTCCGTTTATTTTTGTTGGCATTCAATGACATTTTGAGCATAAAGCGGAAAGAAAACGTATTGAATACTCAAAATGTATGAGTTTTTAATTAGGGCAATATTGAGGACTCAGAAATTATTCAAAATTATTGAGGCTTTTGTATTTGAAGTATCTCTGATAGAAGTGTAAAACCTGACAATTTAATTCCAATTCCATTCTCAGTTGGCATGACAGGTCAAAAAAACACCTTTTTGAGTTACTAGTGGACGGGTTAGTGTAGTGGTCTTCTCACTCGCTTCTCACCACTGTGGCCCGTGTTCAATTCCACGCGATGCCGCATGTGAGTTTGGTTGCCGATCCATGCTCGTCCTCACATGTTTTTCTCCGGGTGATCCTGTTTTCCCCCTGTATCTAAAATCAGAACTCTTCCCATATTCCTGTCCCGTAAAGTCCGGTTGGCATCCCTTGAATTTAGTAGCCTCTGAGCAATATTGGGCTTTGCCTGGCTTCGGCCGAATGTTATAAATAAAATACTTGTGTTTTAGTTACAATTGCTCTGTAGTGTTTAGATTTTTGATAGAAAGTGATACAGCTTTGTTTGCAAGAGGGACAAATCCTAAAAAAAACCAGAGTCTTTATCTTTTGGTCAAGGTCAAAAGTATATACATTATTTTTCGTTGCGGACGTATAAATTGAAATATTTCAATTTTTTCGTCCGCAACGATAAAATGACAACAGGGGATGCAAACTCAACACACCTCATGCAGAGAAAATTAGTTATCAACTTTCAAAATATGCAAACTGTATTTGTTTGAAACAAAAAGAAGACATTAAACATGGTGGTTAAAGATGGCAGTTTGGGGGGGGGGGAACGTCCTGATTCAAATGATCCGATTCAAATTGTACATATATTCGCAGATATTCAGAAAAAGCATAGTTTGCATTATCTTCTTGCACTAACCCCTCGAAACTGTGTGCTGGATTTATATGGGTTCTTATGGAAGAGAGACTAAGGAACACATCAATCAGGGAGGCCAAAAAATAGCTAGGTTACAATCATAGATCAAATCAAAGCCAAACAAGTCTTCTTTTTCAGACACATCTTACGGATGGCCAAGGACAGATACCCGCCTCCTCTTAGTTACTACTTAGTGACGAGTAAACAGAATATAAGAGAGGCGACACCGAAATTGACAATTAGACACAAATACCACGTTCAGATCAGGAGTAATTCTACTTTAAAAATAGCTAGAAATATTGGATAAGTATTGATAGACGAAAAACAAGTAGAATTAATAAGATGCTTCACGTGACCAAATTTCGGTACCGCTTCCTTTTAGTTACTGCTTAGTGAAGAGTAAAAAAAAAAGTAATTCTACTTTAAAAATAGCTAGAAAGGCCATCTTTATTGAGTTAGACGATGATTCACCCCATGGGGATTTACCACGGATTACTCACTGATGTTTCCACTTTCAGTTGGGGGAAATAACAGGTGCATGTATCATCATTAGATGTCCGGACGAGAGACAAATTTTATAGGGGCCTAATAATTTACTTCCATGGCCTATATAATATCCCCATATTCAGATTTATATAGAGTGTTATGTTTACACGCACCACGCTTAAGGCACTATCAATAATCTCGTGAGAGCATAAAGATACTTGAAATTGTTTAAACATTGCTCGAATGTAAAAGACACGTCTATACAATATTTTTAGCTTGTAAAAATTGAAAAAGAAAAGAAGGTGGCGGTTAAAGATGGTAGTGTTGAGCGTGAACGTCCACAACAGATGTCAATTCTCACATTTGTACAGGGTAAATAATAAACTTGCTCTGATTTTCGTGAAATTGGAAGCAAATTGTTCATCTATTCGTGGGGTATCAGAAAAAGAATAATTTACACTATATGCAATGTCAAATTACTGAAATAGAGATTAAAAAAACACCGAGTTTCAAATTTTGACCATTTGGTTGACATAGTTACGGAATTGCCCTATATAGATTGGGCAGCTATTGCAGATAAGGCCATCTTGCACTAACCCCTCGAAACTGTGTGCTGGATTTATATGGGTTCTTATGGATGAGCGACTAAAGGACAGGTCAATCAGGGAGGCAACGAAATAGCCAGTTCACAATCATAGACAAAATCAAAACCAAACAACTCTTCTACTTTGGACACATCGCACGGATGGCCAATGACAGATACCTGCCTCGTCTTAGTAGCTGCTTAGTGATGAGTAAACAGAAAATAAGAGAGGCGACACCGAAATTGACAATTTGACACAAATACCAGGTTCAGGAGTAATTCTACTTTTAAAATAGCTGGAAAAAATGGATAAGTATTAATAGACGAAAAACAAGTACATGTAGAGTTAATAAGATGATTCACGTGACCAAATTTCGATACCGCTTCCTTTTAGTTACTGAATAGTGAAGAGTAAACAGAAAAAAGTAATTATACTTTTAAAATAGCTAGAAAGGCCACCTTTATTGAGTTAGACGATGATTTACCCTCCGGGGATCTACCACGGATTACTCACTGATGTTTCCACTTTCAGTTAGGGGAAATAACAGGTGCATGTATCATCATTAGATGTCCGGACGAGAGACGAATTTTATAGGGACCTAATGTTTTACTTGCATGGCCTATATAATATCCCCATTTTTAGGTTTATATAGAGTGTTATGTTTACACGCACCACGCTTAAGGCACTATCAATAATCTGGTGAGAGCATAAAGATACTTGAAATGTGTATACACTGCTTCAATGTACAGGACAAGTCTATACAATATTTTCAGTATGTAATTGGCATATAATGTTACAAATGACAACAAGAAAGAAAACAACCTTGATGAAATTAATAATTACGCATTCAGTAGTCAGTACGGACAGAATCCTCTAATATTGTCGGGAATATCACATTGTATCCTTATTAGGTTCATTTTGGTCTTATCAATTGATAAGTATGTAAGTACATATTTTTGGCTATATTTATTTATCTTTTTTGCGCTTTCATTTTCAATTATACAGGGTATCCCCTTCAGTGACAAAGCACTGCTATTCTAGGGGGCCCTGTTACAGAGATAAACAAAAAGTATATTAAAAATGGAATGATATTTACAGTACATAATGATACAATGTCAAATATGATTACATAAAGATCATTCACTTGTACTTTAGCTATGAATAGAATAGAATGGGTAAAACTGAATCTAGAACAAAGATAATCAGGAGCTTTCCCAGTAAGACACTTAAATAACATAACAAAAATATGATTGTTTTAGCTTTGGTTTAATCAATATGAGTTCTTATGTCAGCGGAAGGAATAATTCTTGCAAGATTGTTCATAAGAACAACCTACTGAAATGTATTAGAGAGCAATAAGACCAAACATGGCTACTGTAACTAAAGTGCGGCATAACAAGTGATTCAGCCAATTTTTCAGAATGTGATTTGGTAGGTAATATTTAACACGACGAATTACACCACATCTTTTAGAAACATTAGAAGCAATTAAATCAACATGGTGAGACCAAGCCATGTTACTATCAAAAATAAGACCAAGGTATTTAAAATGATCAACTTTGTCCATGTCTTCACCATATTATATCAAAGAAATATTATTGAATTTAATAAGATTGTGGGATGTACCAAAGAGCATCAACTTAGTTTTGCTTAGATTAAGAGTAAGTGTCTTTTCCCTAAATCATTTAACTATATTACAGAGGCTGTGATGCAGACTATTTGGAAGACTTAAAGGATCTGACGAATTAACGCGGCTGTGTACTCTAGACATTGTTTCTTTCGCGAAATTGAGCTTTTTTGAAAATATTTACTTTGTTATGTATTTTATAAATACAAGGAAAGAAAATCCATGTATTGTCTTTATAAAAATGTATACTTTTATGTCTTGCGTGAATAATTACAAAGTTATGGCACTTTTACTACATGCATGTCTGAGAGTACACGGCTGCCTTAACAAGCAAAGAGGTATCATCAGCATACATGACTGTTTTACACGTAACACTATCAGGAAGATCATTTACAAATAATATGAATAACAATGGGCCTAATATAGACCCTTGAGGAATTCCAATATTAATAGGCCTTAAATCTGATACGGAACAAGCAATTTTTACAACAAATTAATGTTATATCTATAAAAAAAAAAATTGTCAATTAAAATGTTGGAAAATGCTTTTTACCGGCGTCGGAAAGTACGAGCCTATGTCGTTAAAAAAGGGCATAAAAAGTAAAACACTTTGATATATTAGTAGGAATGATTTTGTCCGAAATTTGCGTCTTTGAAATATTTTTCATGATTAATAATACTATGTTATTATTATTATTAGTATTTATTATTATCATGGAACCTTTGCTTGGGTTGTATACCTACTGTAACACATAATGCTAATTATGAGAAAAACAAATCCGTTTAGAACAATCCATCCGTGTGTAACAAGTTAAAATCTCAAGACAGACATTCTATATGGAATGCGTGCGACGCAATATAGACAGAAACCGGAGAACCGTGATCAACGTATCATTTATTAATGGCTTGACGTGGCAAAGGTGTTTAACTGTGTTATTATTTGCAGAAGGAAGCAGCAATCATAGTGATACAGTGGCATGACTTCTCACACCTTTTAACGAAAGAAAAACGTATAGTGATTGAAAAATAATAAATCTGTATCACTACATTTACCGTCATTATTACATAGTTCCTTTCAGGTGCGTTTTTTCCAAACTCTTTCAACATGCAAAATCGGCACGCTAGATTTTACAAAAGTTAAGTGGTCTAAGACATCGAATCATAACTGCAAAGTAGCACGAGGTCCTGAGGTCCAAAGTGATGATGATTCAAAGATGTGTTCGGCAATCCTGGTGATTTAAGGGTGTATATAACTCAGAAATGGCACAGTTATAAACGCATGGTTGACTGACCGTCATTTCCCACACCACTTATCACCGTGTTATATAACTTGATTTGGACTAAAATCATTTTGACGTAAAAGCGTGTTTTTGTTGAATTGATTATTGAAAAGTGTTGGACATGGAAGGGATACAACTGTTTAACTTAATCGAAATTGAAAAATAATTCTCAAGGGGCGTGTGGTTAGCGTATGAAATAGAACATCGAGAGGAATGTAGAGACCTCGGAAATGATATAGTTAGAAGACGTACAGTTGAAGGACCCTGAAGATTAAATCTTTCTAATATCATCATGTTGTATAACATGACTTTACTAGAGTTCATATTGATGTATTTGTGTTTTGGTAAAATAAAATGAGCTATTTATATATCTAGAGTGATGCTTTTGGGTTTTGTAGAAATTAAATGATTTATGGGACATTTTGTCGCACATTGGCAATTTTATCAATAATGGACTTTTATAATTGTATTTTATTTGTTCAAAACTTTTGAAATGACACTTGCGGCGATCACCAGTGACCTTGGCCCGTACTGAATAACGTGTGGATAAAACAAAGGAGAGTTTACTTGGAAGAAAGAGAGGAAGTAAGGAAACCTTGACTTAGAGGTCCAGCCTATTACAGCTTTACTATATCATGGATTCAGATTTCGAAGGTCAAGCGCTTTTAAAACGTGCAAACATGAAGAGCCCCATCCACAAAAGTGTAAAGGGTTTTGAGTAAATCATCGATGCACATAGTTATATACGAACAAGTAAACCTGCATATGTGTGTCTCAACCCTATTAGCTCAGTTGGTAAAGCGCCGGACTTTGGTACAATTTCATGTTTTCAAAAGTGCTCGATAGTAAGCACATATGTGACCATCCACCACAACTGAGCCCGGATGTCGCCAGTGCCACTATTGAGATATGCTCCATTGAACTTAACAATAAACAATAGGAAACAAAGGATTTATTGACTGTTTTATTGATTTTCGCAACTTAAATGTCAAGTACTATAGACATGATATACATCATTTTAAAGCTAATTTCAAGCAGAATATTTTGGTTGAATATCTCAAAAATGATGATTGGCGACTTCAGGGCTCAGTTGTGCTGGATGGTCACATATGCTAACTAACTACGGTATTGTGATGTAATGAATTCGGAGCTGCTTTTCCAGAATAGAATTTTATATAACATGCTCCAGTGAGGTGTAAAGGAGGTCGCGTTACTTCCATCACATGCTATATCTACCTTGAATGACATTATAAAACGAAGACGGGTTTACCTGGAAAAACAGAGAAAGAGTTTATTATTAGGACCTCCAAGTCAATCTTTGACATAGAGGTCCAACCTATTACAGCTTCACTATGTCATGGATTCAGATTTCAAACGTCAATTCGGATATTGTGATGTAATATGAATTCAGAGCTGCTTTACCGGTAGAGAATTTTATATAACATGCTCCAGTGAGGTGTACAGGAGGTCGCGTTACTTCAATCACATGGTATATCTACCTTGAATGACATTGACATATACAACTGAGGAGTTTCCTGATGAATTGTATTGGTGAAATGACGCTTGTGGCGATCACCGTTGACCTTGACATGCACTATATAGAACACGGACAATACGAACATGGGGTTACCTGTAAAAAAAAGAAAGAGAAATAGAGAATGGGGTAGAAATTATTAGAAAGAACGAATTACAGGAACAGTTATCAAAATATGTGACCCATGTCTTCGACATACGGCGGTTGTCGGACAACCACATTTAAGAATATTATGTATGAAACAATAAAGAGAATAACATGTAATCTGTACTAAATTTGTCACATAAAATCAATATTCATCATCCAAGTTTTTTAAATTTGGTCGCTTGAAATAACAGATAAAGGTTCATATATTTCGACGATGCTTGGCGTGTTTTGATATGATGGGTAAAGACATAAATGTTTGTCGAAATTGGCCTACTTGGGCCAGCTTGGCGTAGACCGGGGATGGGGGTAGTGCGAGCCGCTCCTGTTATGGGTCGTTGTCGAGTTCCTACGGGAAGATCCGATTTAAAACAAACAAACAAACATATAAAAGTAAACATAAAAGTTATAATCTGCGTGGCTGAAATCAGTGGCGTAGTCCCATTTGTGACCATTTTCGCCAATGTTTGCCCCCCCTTAAATTTGTCTCCCCTCCACTTTACCCACCCTCTGGAAAAGTGCCGACTACGCCACTGGCTGAGATTCAGGGCCGCCGAAGCTATAAATGACCTTGGCCATGGGTTATCATGAACACGCAATTTTCTTTCCCGCCAAAAATCTGGCGGGGAATGTTAAGGCAACTACTCCCGGACAAACCGCAACAGTTTGCTTTTCCAACAACAATTCTTTTAAGTTTCTTTCAAGGGCCCGTTTTCTTTTCTCTTTTTGTCTTTTTTCTACGAACCACAGATACTGATGTAACCCCCTGTTTTGGCGGCACTGCTCAGAATGCATTTACATGTATGTTATATTATTAACAATATTATTATATATTATTATCAATATTATTTTAATTTTATACAAGGAACGTTTGCTGGAGTTATATACCTGGACAAATTCCAGTGGGAACAATATTAATTAGGAGCAATATATCCGTGTGTAAAACAAGTCCAAATCTCAAAGCAGACATTCTGTGAAAACTACATCTTTATTATTGATGGTTTGATCTGGCAAAGGTGTTAAACAATTGAACTATGATTGGCCTACGGATGTGATCACGGTGATACAGTGGCATGACTTCCCACACATTTTGACACAAGAATATCGCATAGTGATTGAAAAGTCATAAATCTGTATCAACACGTTTCCCGTATTTGTGTATTATAGATTAAGAATGGATGTCTGACATAAATACGTATACCACGCTCAGAGTGTATGTGGTTCAATAGCGTAAATCCACTACATCAAGTGTAAATTTGTCCATAATTCTCGTCAACCCGAAGTGTATTTATTCACTTGAACATTATTATCTTCCTTTTGTTGATATCAGTTCTATCTTCACTTTGTTTACAAGAAACATCCAATCTAATTATTTCTCAGAATTTTTACTATTCAAATTTCTCTTGTAATTATCTCTTATCTGATCAATTATAAGTTTCCGTTTATTTCTGTTTGCAGTCAATGACATTTTGAGCAAAGCAAAAAACCCACTGTAATGAATACTCAAAAACATAAACAACAAAACAATAGACAAAATATTCAGAATTACCTCCTCTTTGTTATACTGTTTAGTGAAGAGTAAACAAAACATGAGTGGAGGCGACACCGAAATTGACAATAAGACACAAATAACATGCGCAGAAGCTATTCTAAAATAGTTACAAAGGTCAACTTTATTGAGTTTGACGATGATTTACTACGGATTACTTACCGTTGTCAGTACTCTCAATTGGTGAAGATAGCGGTAATAAATGGTTAAATAAGTACAGTTTGGAAACTTTAACATAGAAATCCAATGTATTACAGATTCAATATGTCATGAATACAAACTTCAAACGTCAATTCGGATACCGCAGTATTGGATATACAGCTTGTAACAAAGAAAATGTATACAATTTAGATAATAGTATTGTGCAACATATCACTTATTGATTGCATTGAATGTTACTTGATCGTCAAGGTACTACATATAAGCTTTGTTTTAATAAAATCGGTGGTCTACATATTGAATCATGAACCAACTGGTCGGTGCTCATAAATTTAAGCAACGGGGCATAATGAAGTGGTATTTTAATTTATGATTTTGAAATAAATATATCATATTATTTATTTACTAATTAGAGGTTAATGACTGCGCATCAGTTGTTTTGATGGTATTGTGAAATATCTAAACATTATGCTTTGGAACCGAGGGATATTTCGAGGTCCAAAGCACAATGTTTAGATATTTCACAACACCCGAAAAATAACTGATGCAAAGTCATTAACCTCATTCATAACCGTCACTTTTCACTTTTTTTTAATTCAATTTACGTCACATTTTCTTCTTTTAATTTGAAAATAGTCCATTAAGGAAATACCGCTAGCGACCAATCACACTAGCACGCAATCATCCGATGTCCAAATACGGCGGCCAGTGTCCGCGTAAATTGTTCGAACGCGTAACACGTCACGTAACGCGGTCATTGTAGAGCGTACTTTTAGCTACGTCACGAGACGCGGTCATTATACATGCATTTGCGTCCGCGTATTTAAAAGTTATTTACTGTGATTGGATCGCACTTGCTGCGTATATTAATGAGGTTATGAATGTCAATTAAGTGAAAGAAAAACATGATAAGCTTTTGCTTTTGTTCTGAGTTCTTTGAAGATAAGCATGTACGCGGTACAAACTTGATGTGTAAAATTGGCACAAAGTGGCCCAACTCGGATGATTAAGTAAAATCGGGTATAGCGTTTATTCTTGAACCGGAACCAGGAAAGACACGAAGTAACGTTTCTCTGTTAGCCAATATATTAGAGATTCTACTGCATATCGCATTAATACGCCATGACCCCTCTTATTTTTTCTGAACAGCACAAATTCAATTGCTAATCATGAAAATCGGTTTTACGCAATACAAACTTCATGCGCAAAAATGTCAAATGTGGCCCAACTCGTTTTCCGGACGATTTAGTTATTTGAGCATAGCGTTTGAGCCCGAACTAGTAAAGTAACCAAGTAAATATTTTGCTGTTAACCAAGCTGTTACTAAGTCCACTTCATATAACATTGTTGCCGTGGTCTGTTTTATTTATTTTTTTCTGGGAAGCGGAATTGCAATTGTGTAATTTTTACAGTTTGTAGCATGCTTAAGGGATCTAGAATGAGCGTTTATTGCGTTTCGACAGTATGTTTTGTGGGCCATGAGAGCACCTCAGACGTATCGAATTGCATTCTGAATACGAAGCATATCTTTCTGATATCAAATAATTTTAATTTTTTGAAAATCACAATATAATACAAATTTTATGACAAATCATAAAAATTTGATATTTTTCAAATTTTTGATATATAACAGTCCTTGAAGTAAATTATATAAATCTAATGATATATTCTTAAATTGTATGTAGCAGGGAGGAAAAGCCGACGGTCAATTGAAAATTTTGACCTTTCATATTGAAGATATGGATTTTTTTCCCAAAAAGACCTAATTTTTTTGGTGTTTTGGGGAAAAAATCCATATCTTCAATACGAAAGGTCAAAATGTTCAATTGATCGTCGGCTTTTCATCCCACCTACATACACTTTAAGTATAAATCATCAGATTTATAAAGTTTACTTCAAGTACAGTTAAATATCAAAAATATCAATTTTTAATGATTTGACATAAAATGTGTATTAAATTGCGAATTTCAAAAAATCAAAATTATTTGATATCAGAAGGACATTCTTCGTATTCAGAATGCAATTCGATATGTCTAATGTGCTCTAATGTCCCACAATAAATACTGTCCAAACGTTCATACCCCAGCCCTTAAGTGATGATGTGTAAAGGAGGATGGGTCACTTCCATCACATGGTAAATCTACCTTGAGTGACATTGATGGCTTCGGTACTTTCGATTTAAGAAACAAGTATATTCTACATGTGAGTGATTAATTCCCACTCTCCCTCCATATGTACATTTTCATACTAGTGTTAGATTCAGTTTTCTTTGTAAATATTTTACCATCGGTTTTATTCTGAGCTCTGTATGTCTGGTCCACCGACCACTGCTGTAAATATATCAAACTACTAGCTGTCTTGCAGATGTTCCTGCTGTCTAGGTTGTCATGATTTAGAGAAGTAAGGGGCGCACCATTTGATTTCCGGAGGGGGGGGGGCATGGAAGTTACACAATTTAAATTCCGCTTCCCAGAAAAAAATTAATAAAACAGACTTCGCCCACTAGTGATTTTGCCTCACTGATGAGTAAAAAAACAATTTTCCCCACCAAACTCTGTATAAAGGTATACATTAAAATTGAAAAAAAAAAACACTTTGCCGCCGAAGGTGGCGAAAAAAATCTGCCTAACCCAAACTCCCATGCCCCCCCGAGAAAATTCCTGATCCTTAATTTTTGCTGTTTCGATCAACAATACCTTAAAATAGATTGTATTGCCTTTTATATTTACGTCACAATAACATAATTGTATATTAAAGTATTATTCCGTATGTATTCTAGCTTTTTGTAATTTGATGAGTGAAAAATAATAAATAAATGAATGAATGAATGAATGAATGAATGAATGAATGAATGAATGAATGAATGAATGAATGAATGAATGAATGAATGAATGAATGAATGAAAGAATGAATGAATGAATGAATGCATGAATGAATGAAGGGAAGGGAAGGGTTGTTGCCGGGAAGGGTTGTTGTCTATTTTAAGCTGAAATAACAAGGTAAAGTGAAAGAATGACATCCATAATTATATGGAATCCATAATTGTGCAGAAACGGAATAGTATAGAATAAAGGGAGCCTAGTGAATCCATATTTGAGTTATAAATAGTACTTAAGTTGTGTCCACTACATAGTTCCACATCCGTTATAATTCATGTTAAAAACTAAAAGACGTCTACTCTAATGAAAGCGAGAAGATACAGTAAATGGTCGTAAGTATAGTAAGTGGCTTTCGTTCAACATTGGAATCGGATGTCGTGTTAGCCGTCATGGCTATTTTCAAGTTTTTAATTTATCCAAGGGGAGGGGGGTGTTAAGAAGTTGACTCTCTGTGGCAGTGAAGTGCCAAGAATTTATCACAATTTTGATATACAAAAGGTCGCGTGACGAGGAACAGTCGCTATACAGGTCGCAATTAATTAAACTACACGCACCCGCTCCTTACCCCCGAATTGTTATTATTATTAATATTATTATTATTATTATTATTATTATTATTATTATTATTATTATTATTATTATTATTATTATTATTATTATTATTATTATTACTATTGTTATTATTATTATTATTATTATTATTATTATTATTATTATTATTATTATTATTATTATTATTATTATTGTTATTAATCAATGTTATCTTTTAATTATGCATTGGCCTGGCAAAGGTGTTAACTATGTTATTATTTGCAGAAGGAAGGAATCATGGTGATAAAGTTGCACGAGTTCATTTTGACGACAGAATAGCACTTAGTGATTAAAAAGTCATAAATCTGTACGTGTGTCTCCATATTTCCCGTCATCAATACATACAGACGGTTTGTTTTCCAAATTCTTAAAGTATGTACATTTACATACTAGAGATTTAATACAATAGTTAATACGCTTCTAGTTAAACTTCCACTCCTAACTGTAGAATGAGAACGTGGGCTCAAACCCCCCTGCGTCGACGTGTTGTGCACTTAGGCAAGGTTCTTCAACGCTATTGCTTTCCCCCACAAATGGATACCAGCCTTATAGGCTAGTCAAATTTAAAAAAATACACACCACTAAATGCAACAGAATCCATTTTGCATGTGTCCATCTCCCAAAAGCTCACATAAAAACATATCAAAAGTCACCAAAAATCCAAGAAGTGGAATAGTGCCTAATATGCATAAATCCAAAATGGCTGCTTATGCAAGGGTGAAATTTCAAATTTGGTCAAATCTTGTTAAAAACCATACCAATGTATTGCTCTCGTCATAAGGATTCAGAAATAGTATAGTTTGACCTACCTCCAATGTACATTTATTGAGTTATAGGGGAATAGGTCAAATGTCACATGGGGGCAAAAAATGAAAAATTCTCTGATTTTGATAAAAATGATCTCATATTGATTTATTACCTTGGTAACATGGCAAAGAAGATCAAAATCCATTGAGATGTGTTGACCTTGACCTATTTTGTGGTGCTACCTATGTAAAAAAAGATACAAAACAATTCAACTTTTACCATTTCGATTGATTTTTTTGCCATCATTGTAAGCGCCCATGGGCCCAACAATTTGACCTTTGACCTTTTTGCCTATAACTCAAGAACTATATGTCGGATACTGGTCAAACTATACTTTTGATGATTTTGATCCTTATGATGATAACAATACATTGATATGGTTGTTAACAAAATTTGACTAACTTTGAGATTTCACCCCTGCATAAGCGGCCATTTTGGATTTATGCAAATTAGGCACTGTTCCACAACTTTTTTTGGGAGACTTTTGTTTGATATGTTATTAAATATGCTTTTCTGAAATGAATGGTGATTAAATGGATTCTGTTGCAATGGTGAACCCCTTATTTTTCTTAATTTGACTAGCCTATTATTAAACGCTAGGAAGGTATACAAACACGCCGTGGAGGTTATGTAGCCCCCCGTAGCAACATCATGTGGAGTGTGGCTCAAGTTGCTTCGAAAGAGAGACGAACACTCTGGCCTGGAAACCCATGTTCGTCCTCGTTACCTTTACTGTTACCTTTATGTATGATACTTAATCAGTTATCTGTTGACTGATTGCTATTTTTTTATAGTTACCATGATAGCCATTTTTCAACTAATATGGATCGATATTGCAAGGTCCGTCCTATAATTTCCCAAGAAACATCATATTGGGCTATACACTAAGCCAAAAAAGAACATTTTTCACAAGGTCAAATCGTATAATCTTGTCTATCAAAATGAACCAAAATTACACACAGGATTACTTCAATACTCTACTCTAAACACATGCCAGTAACTGAGCAGCTGTCCAACTGACACAACAGCAAAATGCACTGACATGTAACAGCTTCCTGGACCACATTCTGGTTACTTTTGGTTCTCTTTTGGCTTAGTGTATATCGCCGTTTTGTCAAAACTGCCGTTTTGAAAATCGACGCGTGATACATCTGATGCTAAAGATTTATGTATATTTCATTTAAACGACTTGTATTAATGAGTAATTGTATTTAGTATTCTTAAAGATGTTTATTTGGAAAAAATGAAATAATCAAACGAGCATATAACATAACAATTAATTTGGTATGTGAAAGGATTCGAATATGTGTCGACCAATCATTATATAAATTAGCATCGCCATAGTGTTTAAGGTGGTATATGCCCCCTCATAAATGACATAGTTATAGAATGCATGGTTGAAGGACCGTAGTTTCCTACCCCGGAGAGAAATTCGTACTTATCATCATGTTGTATAAGTTGATTTAACAAGAAATCTGTTTGATGCACTTCCATTTAAAAGGGTATTTCGTGATCCACAGCATCATCCCCCCAACTTTACTCAAAAAAAAAAAAAAAAGTTGAGATTTTTATACCACTGTAAACCTCTGACTACATAATGTGTATGTATAAAAAAAATCTTGCAGATTAATTCGTTTAGCAAAACTATAGTGAAATTTGAGTTACGTTCTGGAAATTTAACATCATTCTCAAGAGGTGTGTCAGAAATGACATAGTTATAAAATGGGAAGTTGAAGGAACATTTTATTTTCTACCCTTAAAATTAAATCGTTCTTATATCATCATGTTGTATAACCTGAGTTTACCAAGATGATGCATTTGTCGTTTTGTAGATAAAATGAGCTATTTATATTTTTAGTAAATCAATATCATCTAAGATCATAATGAGACATTTGGGTTTTGTAAAAAATAAGCTATTTTCAATTTAAGCAAATCAATGTAATAATAAATAAAAATATAATACCTTGCAGCCTCTTATGGGACATTTTTTATTGACAATTTCTTTAATTATTTCTTTAATTTTTATGTTATATGTATATTATTTGTTCAAAACATTTGAAAAGATACTTTTGGCGATCACCAGTGATCTTGGTACGTACTGAATGACACCTGGATAATACGACGAAGGAGGTACTTGTAAAAAAGAGAGAACAGAGAAGATGAAAATAATAGAAAGACCGAATTATATGAACATTTATCGGGAATACGTGACCCATCATGGCGGCGGTCGGACACCCACATATGAAGATAACAATGTATGAAAAAATAAAGGGAATAAAAAGAAATGTGTACTATATTTGTCACATAAAATCAATATTGTACATCTGACTTGTCTAACAGTAATGTGTGAAATGCCATTTTAAAAGAACAAAAATAAGTTCTTTGACTTAGTGGGTTAAAAATTCTAAAGCAATAGATAAATGTTCATATATTTTCTAAGACGAGCGAGTGTGTTTTGATGTAATGGGTTACATAATAGGTACACATAGATATTGACAATCATAATATGAAGAGCTTAGTTGCAAAAGCCCTTACACCCACCTCTGGCTGAAATTAGGTTATTGGCATGACATTATAGTGCGGGCAAAAATACATATTTTGGTGGTTGTTTGATCTTCATATCACCTTCCCTTCTAGACTTCTCCGTAGTCCACTTGCCCATTTTGCATACTCTGGCTATTACATTTAAGCATAAAACTCTAATTTGTATTAATTTGTGCGCAATTGATAGATTTTCACATCTGATCTTTTCAGTCACCGTACTCCCTCTGTTTGTTAGCTTCCCAAGGGCTTTTGCGATCATTAAACTGGTAGATTTTAAAATCAGAATTGTTCAGTATTAAAGTGAGCTATTATGCAAGATATGTTACATTCAATAACATAAGTTTACTTTACTTTTACTATCACTAATTATATATACTCTTTATGACCATTTTACTATTAGGCTTAATTATAATACGAATCAGTATAATTTTGAGTTCCAACAGGTTTTTTTCATCATAATTAACATCATATTTTTATTTAACAAAATTGGACTATGGCATAGTCTACTTACCTTCCGGAGATATCATATATTTCCCATTTGGGAAATCATAGGGAATTTCCGGAAATCTGAACTTAAACTGAATATAAAATAGTTTTGTTTGATGTATAATTTTTTGATGTATAATAGTACCCGTGAATTATCTTTAACTATTAAAACTAAATGGAACTGTTTTGGGGTCACTATGTTTAAAATAAATCATTTTAAATAACAAAACTTGTAGCTTTGGAAATACTAAAAAATGGCGAATTTGTCGAATTTAATTAAAAATTTATAATTAAAAAAGTAAATGAGATATTTAGTTTTTCATTTTGATTTTGAAAGCATTAGTCAAGTTACAAAAAGTAGTAAATATTGGGCTCAAATTTGATTGCAAAAGTGTTTTCTAGAAAAAGGGAAAATTTATTTAGTTGCAAAAGGCTATATAATAGAAATAATAAAAAAAATAGGAAGGCTTGAAAATTGTACCAAACATAATTCTTTTAGTTTCTATTCATCAACACTTTATCCAAAACCAAAATGAATCAAATCAAAATCAAAAAAGTAATAATTGTACAATTGAACAAGCTGTTTTTCTCAAAAAGTGGGTGTTAAGGGCTTTTGCCACTAACCTCTTCATATGTAAAAAAAAAAGAACAAGCGAATTACATCGTGCTTTATTACTGACTCTTAAAGATATCTAATCTAATGAATATGTAACACATAGTTTTGTTTATTCGCAGTTTACGTTTGTAGGGTCCGTCACCTGACTGCAAGTAAACCCACCGAATTGATGGCTTATGTGACGAGATGTAATAAATAAGCACTAATTGAGTTTCTAATGCCTCCGAAATGTCAATATTTCCATTACCAAAAGCCCCATTTGTATCTTTTGCAAACAGAAATTATTAAATTGTTGAAAACTTTTTTTAGGCGGGGCGGTTTGGGTAACTACTAGTTTTTCGGAAAGAGTTTACTGGAGTAACAATTTGCTAGTCGAACTATCTGTGTGTAAAACAAGTTGAAATCTCAAGGCAAACATTCTACATGTATATGGGATGCGTACGATGCCATATAGACTGAAAATTAGAGAGCCGTGAACATTGTATCTTTATTATTGATGGTTTGATCTGGTAAAGGTGTAAAACTGAATTATGATTTGTAGAAGGGTGTGATCATGGTGATGAAGTGGCATGACTTGACACATTTTGAGGAAAGAATATCACATAGCGATTGAAAAATCATGAATCTGTGTCAACACGTTTCCCGTAGAGGTTTCGGTTAAAAAACACTCTTTGAGTATGCGAATATTTACACTAGGGTTTGTTTATTCTATTACGTGTATCATGTATAAAGAATGGATATCTGACAAAGAAAATACGTATACCACGGTCAAAGTGTATGTAGTACAATAGCAAAGCTATGCCAATATCAAGTGTAAGTTTGTCCATAATTATCGTCAACCTGAAGTGTACTTATTCACTTGAAAACCATCACCTTCATTTTGTCGATATCAGTTTTATCTTCACTTTGTTTACAAAAACATCCACTTTCATTTTCTCACCATTCTTACCATTCAGATTTCTCTTGTTATCTCTTATCGGATCCATTATCCATTTCCGTTTATTTTTGTTGGCATTCAATGACATTTTGAGCATAAAGCGAAAAGAAAACGTATTGAATACTCAAAATGTATGAGTTTTTAATTAGGGCAATATATCAAAGGGTTAGTGAATAGCTGCCCTATAAAGGTTATAAATGTTGTTAGTTTTGCATTATTATTATAGGAAGCTATTGCAGATATGGCCTTCTTATACTAACCTCTAGAACATCAGCGCATCAGTTGTCTATTGTCATATTCAAATGAGGTAGTTTCGTAAAATTATTTTATTTCAAAAAAGGAGCGGTCAATTGTCACAATTCAAAAAGTATGTGGTAGCTGATATATTATTTAGTTATGTTTGGTTTATGCGATAAAATACCTAAATAATTCAGTTTGCGATGATACAGTTCTTTCAGGGTCACCCTGTAGAAGGAAAAAAAGATAAAACACGTAAAACGCTTCCCGTGACCATCAAATTTTGGTTACTGCTTTAGTGAAGTGTAAACAGAAAACAAGGCGACACCGAAATTGACAAATACCGTTTTTAGGAGTAATTCAACTTCAAAATACCTGAAAAGATCATCATCATTGAGCTAGACGAGGATTTAATACGGATATTCACCGTCGTCTGCACTCTCATTTGGTGAATATATCGTGTAAATGTATCATCATCTCATCATTAGATGTCCGGACGAGAAACAAATTTTATAATAGTGGCATAATATTTTACTTGTATGTACTATATACCGTAGAAACCCGTCTATAAGGAATAGAAGCGACTGTGATGATAGCATATTTCACGCTAGCGCCCTCCACAATATTATATCATTATGGAATTTGAGCAAATCATTTACCGACACAAGCAGGTATACAATGTATTATTTTATCTTTATTTCGCATCTCACTTGCATAGCTCACTTGGCAAGGCATAAGACTTTGGTTCTTTAGATCGGAAGATGGTGAGTTCGAGCCTCATCACGGTCACACAAACTTTTATAAACAAAATATTGTTCAAACTTTTCATTTATATTTTCTTGCATTTTCTAAAGACTCCTTTCGTGATCATTTTTTTTTTCATATTTAGTTTAATTTATTCTATTGTTTTTCTTTTATTGTTTCTTTTCTTTGTCTTTTTTTCTTGTTTAATTTTATTTTTTTTTTATTTTCTTTGATTCATATAATATTGGCAGGATAAGGAGAGGAGGGAACTAAAGAACCATTCGGTGGTTGCTATCCGGACGATCGTAAAAATCATCAAAATTCACCTTTGTCATTGTCATAGAAGTGGTAACATAGCCTGCTAGTGGTTCAGCAGAAAACCGTGTGACACATAATATACATTTGGCTACATTTTATTATACGATAAATACGAATTTATTAAACATGGTAACAAATATTCTCTAGCAGATCGGTTATACGATGGAACTGGTAGGCATAGGCCTATTATAAATTCGGGATATTAAATATCTTCCTGATGAGACAGATCTGCGCATGTGGTCAAAGACGATTCCTTACTAGCCACAGACCGTCCGCTGGAATTAGTTGAATCGCTATGGCTGTTGGTCGGACCATGGAGGTATATAAATAAATGGAGAATGATCTAGCCAAGCATCTTTTGTACTACGTTGGTTATGACCAATTATTGTTGAATAGGCAATTTCAGGGATATTGATTATGCTAAGCTGATAACATTGTTAAGTCTGTTTCACTGGTCATTTATTTCAATGGGGTGCTAAATGCAGTTACTTATAATGTTTATTGGAAAGTGCTCATGTTTCAGAAAATTTAATATCAAAATGTCATTTTCGCCAAAAAACTGAATTGAAATCAGTCCTCTTGAATAAAATAAACACCCTATCTGTAGGCCTATATCTGTGGTCATATTGTGACCCCTACATTTTGGTCATGATTCTTGAAAAATTAAATTAGGCTATGACCCCTATTTTTCTTTCCAAAAGTTATGCCCCCCCGGTATAGGCCTATTTGGAACCCCCCTCCAAAGAAAATGATGGCCCCTAATAATATTAATACTCATTTAGGCCTAAATACTGATAATTATTTATTATAAAATGAGAAGTTTAATGATCATGAAAAGATTTTAGCTGAATTCCGCAGTACTTCCGGTAAATTTTACTCGCTCTTAACTCAATTGGCCCAAATTGGCCCAACATAATTTTTTCACAATCGGAAGGTAAAAACGTTTTGCTTTCATTTGCACTATATTTGAACTCCCTCAGACCCCCTTAAAAGCTTAATATATGAACATGAAAACTAAGTATATTTGTCAAGTTACGGCACAACTAGTGTTGAAAACAGTTTCATAACTTGAGAACAGAACATCCTAATTTCATCGGGTTTTCGCACAATCATACATTGAAACTATAAGCTATCAAAACTGGCGACTTTGAACAGCTAATTGACTAGCTGACGTCATTATACAGTCTCTTTTACAAGCCTTCCGGTACGGGTCAATGTAGGGTCAATTCCTATGAGGAAATTTTGGGAGTGACGATCAATGAACCATGGTAGAGTCTCATAACCATCGTGGAGATCAATAGCTTGGCTGAAGTGGCTAGTCATTCAAGTTTGGTGACTCATTGAATAGAGGTAATAGGATAATCTCCACTTAAGAGATTAGAATTCTGGCGATCATTCTCCATTTATTTATATACCTCCATGGTCGGACCATGGAGGTAGTAGAGAAGGAGAAAGCTCGCACACATTCTATTGTACAATCATAATTGCCGCCCTTTGAGGTTTCCAGATCAACGTTTTGATTATGTAACACGATTATCACTTATAATCTTTTGTGTTGTATACATGCATGGTCGCACACTTGTGTGCGCTATAAATATGATGAAACAGCATCAGTCATTCTAACTTGATGAAAATGATGCACATTATGCTTTACATCTCTTTTATTGGCTAGTTTAAAAGAGGGCTCAGGACGCGGTTTATTTTGAAACCTCGGGGGAGGAACAGTTGTTAAAGTTTTGGGTAAACAAATAAAATCGGACCAACCCGGGCAGTACCGGGCAACACTGAGATACATCTCGTTTGATGAGTATAATTCAACTCATCAATGCGCAATTTATTTTAATAAGATCTTCGTATTTTTAAAACAGTGGTTAAAACAATTTTACCCGTTCTTAAAATGTGTGTGAACTGCACTATTCCATAATAAACTGTTTAGAAACATTCTGGGACAACATGTTTCAACATATTAATTGTAAAAAACATATATTAAATGAAATATGAATATTCAAGTTCAACAGCTAAGTAAATGTATGCGCATCCATAATACATGTTTTGCGCATACGTGATTTACTTGTTACTAAATATGAACCCCCATGCAGTACGACGGCAACTTCGTGACCTCTTTTGTTCGATAGAAATTTTTTACGGGTTGGTGAACACGGGTTACGTAACTAAATGTTGAAAATTTGGCCGGCAAACATGTTTTAGCGAAATAGCTCCAGAAATGGGAGACACGGGTCGTTTTTTGCTTAAATTGTGTACCATGATCACGGATAAGATACCAAACATTTGTGCAAAGAACAAAAAACGAGTAAAAGTTGAATAATATTGAAAATAAAGAAGCTTGAACATGTCCAAAGTGGCCGGGAAAATGAGAAAAATTGCATGTCACGATCACCAAAATGGTTATATCTACAACTATGAGCAAACGCCGGTCTTATGCTTTTCTGTAATGATAGATATTAACTAACTTGAGCTTGTATTAAATTTTCGGCGAAAATGATTGGTGGAACAATCGAGTCGTAGGTTGTAAAGTTACTCTCAAAACGGCCCGTGTCTCAATCGTGCGTGTCCCGTTAGTGACAAGTGTCACTAGCAAAATAGCAGCCGGCCTTGTCATTATATCGAATAATAATCGTCAGAATCGTCCAGTTGACTCCAGTGATATTTCTTTATTCAAGTAAAATACTGCATTGACCTACAAAATATTGAAGTCAATATAAAAAGTAATATCACCTCATTTGACTGAACTTAAAAGCAGTTTTAAAAATATTATTGTTGATCGAGTCCCTGAATGAGAAATAAGGTTGCAAACGATACGAGTATGTTACAGCAGGTTGTGATGGTCTAGTGGTTGACGCCGTGGTTTGAAGTGCGAGAGGTTGAATGTTCGAATCCTACAGCATTTCGATTTTTTTTTCTCTCTTGTTCTGTTAGGCCTATGGTGTAGGCCCGTCAGTATTATGATCAATTAAAAATATTTCTATGCAACACGTTTGCAATGTTTTTCTTTATGTGTAGGCCTACATATTAAAAAAATAAGATAGTGTCAGCCATAATTTACGAATTTCAAACCTCATATTTTGGCATAATATTATTTGTAATTTTTATACCGTTCTTACACCATACCCAGACATACACATAATTGGAATCAGCGTTTCGTTGTCTAGAGTAACTTTAATTATCTTCAATAGAACACCACAAGCGGTCAAGATAAAACAAAATGCTTTCTTTCATTTTACCTCATTATTTCTGCTTCAAATGATCAGAAACCCTTCCTGAAAGTTGTTTACTAATATCATAAATATTTTCAACAAAAAAAAAAAACCCGCTATGGTAGGGTTCGAACTTCCAACCTCACGCACTTCAGGCACGGACTTAGCCACTAGACCATCACAACCTGCTAACTTATTCTCGTACCTTTTGCAATGTTATTTCTAATTCAGTGTCTCGTTCAACAATAATCTTTTATAAACTGTTTGTAAGTTCAGTCAAATGGCTTGAAATTACGTTTTATATTGACTTCGATATTTTGTATGACAGGGCAGTATTTTGTATGAATAAATAAATATCACTGTAGTCAACTGGACGATCCTGACAATTATTAATCGATTATATGGACAAGGCCGGCTGTTAATTTTCCTGCTGACACTGGTCACTTATGGTCACGCACAAAGAGGTTTTAAATAGAAATAGAGTCGCAATAGATTATATAATATTTTGTTCGTTTGATGCCGATTAGAAGTTGCGACAGGCTATTCATAAAAGTGGTACCATTGTTTCGAATAAAGGGGTTCCGCCATTAAATTGGTCACTGATCCAGCATCATATTAACGCTCTACACAACAGGCGAGTATCAATAAGTGACCACACTACAGTCATGTGTAAGGGCAGTCTTGTGTAAAGTGGTACCATTGTACTCACGTATTCCAAATGTGTGCTTGTGTGGGCCTGAAGTCTATAAGGAGGCTTTAGCTGTCGATGCAATCATCTTTACCACCCACCTGACGTTAGGCGTTTCATTTAAATAAATTGAATGCTCTTGTTGATCGATTACACATTGGAATGTATGAAGGCTGCCATTTCCACATATCTATATTCGCTATACGTATACATGTAAGTATATATAAGTATAGGCCTATAAAGGTTGTTTTTAAGAAATTTCCATTTAATTTTATTTTAGGAAGGAGATTGGTATAGAAATAGTGGCGTACCCAAAGAGGGGAGGGGTTGGGGAGGGGCAGATTCACCTCTGTGAGAAGTCTTGGGAGGGAGGAGGAGGAGGGGATATGGAGAATGAGAGAGGGCTGGAGGAAGGAGAAATAAAAAAGATATAATAAAGACAAGTAGATAAATAGAAATATAAGAAAAATGATGGGAATGAGAGAGGGAGGGTGAGAGGGGACAATGAGAGCGAGGGAGTGTTAAAGTGTAAGCCTAGGAAAGAATAAGTACAGAGAAGGGAAAAGAAAGGAATGATGAATACATTTAATAATAATTATTAGGCCTATATAATAACTAAACACATAACAGCACTGGGCAGCCATTCGATGATATCAATGCCTTTATTCGTTACGTAATTAAAACACCCAGTCAGATGCATTTCACACCTACCAAACACAACTCACCCAATTTCGCAAACTGGACGTTGAATGTACACTCTCATGAATATTGATTGGCAACATTTTCCAATATGTCAGCGCTCTAATTGGAAACAATAGAACAATAGACCCTGCAGAGCGTTGGTCACGCACGATTGCGAGGGGAAGCCGTTTTGAAAGCAACTTTCCAACCTACGACTCGATTGTTCCACCAATCATTTTCGCTGAAAATTTAATACAAGCTCAAGTTAGCTAATGTCTATCATTACAGAAAAGCATACGACCGGCGTTGGCGCATAGTTGCAGATATAACCATTTTGGTGATCGTGACATGCATTTTTTCTAAATTTTTTTAGGCTACTTCGCGCACAATAAACATTCATTTTCTCCACAATAATTGGACTTTTACACGTTACTGTTTGCCTTATACTCATGTTTCATATCTTATCTATGGGCTCAATATGGAAATGAAGGGAGAAACCACTCCTGTATTCCATTTTTTTGATGTTGTCTGAAAAACTGTATTTGCCACCTGATTTACAACATTACGTTACGTAACAGCAAAGGTCACGCCGGTAAAAATTACCGGAAGTGAGCTAAGTTGCTGTCGTACTGCATGAGACGGAGTCATTCCAGAAATTATCGGCGATGATCATTAGATCAAAGGTATATCTGTCTCTATTGTGTATACAATAGGATTCACGTAATGAGCTTAACGCGAGCTCACTCCTTTTCTACTACCTTCATGGTCGGACCTCTCATCTCTCCACATCGATTGTGACCTATCCCCGACATTGCCCTTATGAACTCACATCCTCCTGTTTTATTCAATACGCTGGCGAAGTTACGTAATAATCGGATTAACTACCATAGCAATAGGTGAAAACAATTTTTGAATATACCGCGTTATACACTGATACGTTCAGGCGGTACCTCTTCATTGAACCATATCATGCTGCACCTGTAAGATCTTTGAAAAGACCAGTATTGTATTCAATCTATGATTGCAGACATACACAGTACAGGTGATGAGTGTAACCTGCTTGTAGCGCAGCGCGATATGTTCAAAATTGTTTTCACCTATTGCTATGGTAATTAATCCGATTAATTACGCAACTTCACCAGCGTATAATGGCCGAATAAATTCTGACCATCACTTGGCTTGTTGGATTCGTCTATACTACAATTCGCTGTCGAAGTGACGTAATAATCGCAATAACTACCATCAAGCAGATTGCACTAATCACCCGCGTATGTCACCAAACATAGATTGAATACCACTCTTTTCATAAATACTAATCTTACATGGCGAGTGATTAGCATTTCTTTGACAACTATGGTTTAATGCATAGGTGCCACGTGAACGATGAAGTGCAGGGCTATATATTCGAAATTGTATTCATCAATTGCTATGGTAGTTAATCCGATTAATTACGTCACATCGACAGCGAATAGCCTATAGTATGGGTTCAAGTGGAACAAAAAATAGTGTATGTCCATTGCTAGCTATGGTAATTAATCATGTTAGTGTTTACTGTTTACATCACTACTTCGGTGAAGACAAGAGAAGTGTGCCTTCTCTACCAACGCCTGTGATATAACAGGTGCAAGCGAAACAAAATTGAATGACCAGGATAGTTTCTTTTGTCAGATGAATTGATTGAAGTTTTTGAAGACACTCTATTCTTGATGGGACAATAGATTCAAATATGGAATAATTATAATTCCTCATCTATTTTTTTTATTGAAAAAACTGCAATTGTGGCAACAGAACAATATTTATTTTGATTTCATTTCAAGTAGAAACAAAATCGTGCTTAAGCCAAAAACGCACCCTTGGGATGGCACAAAGGTGCAACATAGGTTTTTATTGCAAAGACGAGGACAGACAAGTAGTTACAACACATCTGTCTAACCGTGGGTTTCGCTATTATTTAGAATAAATGCTTTTACTAGTTTCTATAAAACCACAAAATTACTAAAAAAACTATAAAAAAACTATTAAAAAAAAAAAAACAAAAACGCACCTAAAATTAAAAGTAGAAAGGTAGATTTGAAGAAAGATAAAAAGAACATGTCAAAAAGTTAAAATTAAACGAGAATGAAAAAACGGAACCGGTGCCCGGACCATGCTCTCTTCAGCATGTCTTCAGTTCCAAAGTCTGACGCTCTATCAATTGAGCTATACGATCCTGATATACGAAACAGTCGTTATTATGTCAATACAATTGATTGGTGTTACAACATACTTAGATGGAATGCATAGCCACCCAGTGCCAGTATATATTTGCTCAAACTCCAAATACAACAAGCAACCAATTTTATCGAGGGCGTTTCTTGGGTATATCCTTGTAGACGGGGTTTTACGGTATATGCTCTAAGGGGAGTTCGTGAACATGACTCTTTTAAAGACTAAACATGCATTTTCATGTTATATATGCCAAGACCTTCAGAAAAAGTTTGGGTAAAAAATTCAAATTTTCAAGATGGTGTCCAAAACGGCCGCCAAATAGGGGGTTTCCATTAAAATACACTAAAGTTGCATATAAATGACTTTATGATGCAAAAATATCAATGGAATGAATGTTCCTAATTAGCATGAATAAATATGTGCACATTTTTTAAATCTTACATCTTTCCAATTCAAGATGGCGTCCAAAATGGCCGCCAGAATAAGCTATTTCCATTGAAATTCATTAGAATGACATAATACACCAATAGATCACTAATATGCCTTAAATACATTATTTATTTTGGTTCCATTTCTGTTTATTAATATAAAAAAAACACATTTTACCATAATAATACTTCATTTTATCCAAAAATAGCTGGATTTTGAGAGCAGTTGAAAGTTTGATGGCTTGTGAATCACCCATATATTGTAAGTAGAGCTGCCAAAATTGGACAAAAGTTTCCTTAATAGGTATCTTAGTAAGGCAATATTCATATAGATACATGATGCGTATGTATTCTGCTCACAAGGACTACTACATCTGGTAGGCTATTCCAAACGTGAACTTCAGTGTGGATGAAGGTCCTGCCAGTAGATATAGTTCTAGAAGCTGGCACTCTGAGAGCATGGCAAGGTATGGACAAGCTGGAGTGGATAGCTCTTCTGATGAATGGCTTTGGTAGCAGTACCTTCAGCCACTGGACGTCTTTGATGGAGAGCATATGAAAAGGTTCAGGCTAGCGTTAACACCTGAGGGTTGTCTCTTGATGTAATCTCACAAAACATGATGAAATTATCTGCGTAGAGGTAGAGATGGTTTTCACACTTACCACCCATGTCATCAATGAAAACAGACTGGCGAGAAATGACAATCTTGATGGAACGATCTGTCAGGTAGCTCCAAATCCAGGTAAGCAGCTTGCAGGATACTCATTTTGTCGAGCATTGGCCATTATATCATACCTTGTTGTCCCCTGTCCAGAAAGTTGAACCACTTTTGGGTCAGAATGGTAAGAATGTCAGCATTACTGTGGTGTGGCTTAAATCGAAACTGTCTATCTAATATCAGTTGGTTTCCAAGGATGTACTTCAAAAGTTGGTTCTGTACAACAGCCTCCATGACCTTGGTGATGATGCAGAGTAGAGAGATGGGCGGTACATAGATGTTCTAGAATTCGAATCTCTCTTGCGAATAGGGAAAACTCCCTTGGAGAAGCAAATCCCAAACAGATCCTTCATGAATTTTGCAGGGACTTCATCAGGACCAGTAGCTTTATCTGGTTGCAGATTGATTCCTGAGAAGCTTCCTTACATCTTTGACCTAAGGGCATTTTGTGATCCACAGCCTCATCCCCCACTTTTCTCAAAAAAGTTGAGATTTTTATACAACTGGAAACATCTGGCTACATAATGTTTATGTACCAAAAATTTCTTGCAGATTAATTCGTTTAGCAAATTACAACAGTGGCCTATGGAGCAGTGTAATACACATAATCATGCATAACTCGCAAATGCAAAATCGGAATCAACTGAAATTTTGGGAATAAGCGTTTTTCGTGGATAACTACTGAAACATGTCATAAAAAGAGGATGCTAGGATCACGAAAACCTCCTTTATATGCTACCTTGTCCATTGAGCATGTTGCTGAATGCTGAACTTCAGGAGCAGATTATTCTGTGCTGGCAAGCTGACACTTAGCGGCAAAGGTCTGAAAATTGTTCAGCTTTGTCTTTTGATGTAGTGTAGCCTTGACGCCCATCTATCAGCACTGGTAATCAACTCTAGTTGACTTACCGGACTGGGTTTTAACAGTGTTTCACCATTTATTGCTGCTGCCGCTGCCGCCTGAGAGTTCTTTCCTCAACTTGTTGTTATAGCTCCTTTCTAGTTACCTTCGGTGCATTTTTGAACTCCTTTCTAGCTTTTTAAACTTATCCTTATTAAATTTGTTTTAAATTCAAATTAAGGGGTGGTAGATAGTCGCCTCTCCTCAGATTTACACCTAAGCGGTGCGTTAGAAGTGTGCACTATACGTGACCTAAACTGAAAGCATCTTGAGATTCAGATCAGTTCGGGCATCCAGATTGATATTGACAGAAATGACAAATCTTAACCTTATTAGGTCGCTTTTGGTCTTATTGCTTGCAATTTTTTGACTGTGCGCATCATTGATATAGGTCTATTAAGGCTTGACTATTAAAAGATAATCTTTCAACCATGCGTGTTTCTGAATACTTAGGCTTTAGGTATCGAATTCAATAGCAAGGTTAAGCTTTAATTTTTGTGATAAATAAATGGTTATATAATAGACACAGTAGAGAAAATTCAATTTATTATAGGTTTACAACAGAATTAGGATATCGCGGTGTAATGAATTCTGAGCTGCGTTTCCAGTAGAGAATTGGATATAGCACGCTCAAGTGATGATGTGTAAAGGAGGACGTGTCACTTCCATCACACGGTAAATCTACCTTGAATGACATTGGCCGCTACAATATTTTCGATGTGAGATTATGATCTCCGTATGTCTTTTCCACCTACCTCTGCTATAAATATATCAAACTACTACTCACTGCTGTCCTGGTTGTCATAAACCAGAGAAAATTACTGATACCAGGAAAACTAGATAAAGCCCTTTACCGGCCTGTAGGGGGGGGGGGTATGGGGTGCGACGCAAAATTTGGAAAATTATACAAAAAGTTTTTTTGCGCTTCTTTGGATAAAAAAAGGTCCAAATTTTGTCCACTTTTCACAAAATCGCCCCCGCCCCCCTTTGAAAAAAGTCCACTTTTTCAAAATCAGCACCCCAAATGAAATCCTGCGTACGGGCATGGCCCTTTAATTATGATATGTATCAACTAATACAGAATATATCATTCAATAATTCACTATTTAGTAACCCATCTTTGACATATAAAATGTTTGCTCGATAACATTAGTATATTTTCAAGATATAAGCGAATAAATCGTAACTGTCGAAAAAATACAAAACGAAAAAATAGATTAAATGACACCGGAAAAACAGTCTGGGAGTGACATTTGAAAAGTCAAGTCATAATTGTTATAGCGCCTGAATGCAAGCCAGTTGTTATTTGGAAGCTTTATATAAAAGGGTTTGTGCACTTTCGTTGTTAGAGTGATGTACAACCTAAGTCATTTGATATATAATATAGTCACACACGACACATTAGTGACATGACAAATGAAAGTGTCAGCGAATAAAGTAGACACATATTCTATCATTGCATGGATTATACCTTTACGTACTCTGATATTATTAACCACAAACAGCGTGTTTCTACCGAGCTAATGGTTGCTGGTGAAGTCGAGTTAATTCAGGGTGATGCGAAGAATACGCGGTAATGGCCCCAGTAGAAACAGAAGGTGAAGGTGAATGCATGGGAAGGCGAGGGAATTCATCGACCACCTTTTGAGGTGGATAATAGTGGTGAATACGCGGTATCATTCTCAGTAGAAACAGTTCCGATGAAGATTTGGTGGGTGACACAGGAAGTCACCCACCTACTACAATAACAAAATAAATAGTGAATCCTTACCCTGCATCTACAGCCCAGTAGAAACGACCCGATGAAGGGGAGACGATTAAAATGCAGGTGAAGGTGAATTCGCGGTAATGCGAGGTGCACAAGCATTTACACAATTCACTCTGTTGATATAAACGTGCTGTAGATACCGTTTTACTATGGTGGTTATCTATACGGGTCATTTTGAATCAGAACTGATTCACACCACTAGAGCTGGGTCTCATATGGCGACCTTGTAACGTACTGAACGAACTGATTCACACAACTAAGTCGCTAAGTTTGGCTGCTAGTGTTTGACTAGAAATTTCTTATCCGAAGCAGCAAAGAAGACCCTTCCTCGTGAGAACGCCCTTCCTTAAAAAACGCCAATCCTCATATTATTCCATCATCTTTATTCAAGCAATTTAAACATACAAATTTAAAAGAATAAAGAAACCAACAAACATCCAAGACAACTGGGGCCTTTACTGACCACCAGGCATGGCGTGAACGAAATACAAATTACACATACACAATTTTTAAAACTCCTAAAATTGATACCAAAAATATAAATAACATATAATTTTTTTTTTTTAAAAAGGTTAACCAACAAATTAATGACATTGAGCATCAGGCGACAGATACGCCACCCTGGTAGGCTATCTGAGGATATTGACATTCCACTCTTTTTCATGTCTTGCCTGAAAGATGGAAAAAGAAGACGTGAGAGCCATTTTGGAGATGTCATTCCTCAGATCTTTGTATTTGATGTGCGACTTGGCTACATGCAGGAGGCGGTTAAGACGAGTCTTGTTCGCTTTTGTAATTAGACCTCTTGAACCAACCTCGAATGGAATGTAACTGCAATTGTAGCCAGTGTCATTAATGTCGCCTACCAGGGAAGCATATCTGTCAACCTTAAGCTTGTGGGACTTATCAATGTTCGTTTCAAAGGGCACGGTGAGTTCTAACAGAATGATTTTTTTCTCCTCCGGAAACGTTAACACAATATCGGGTTTTTTTTGAACTGTGGGTATGACGTCAGGGGGAACCGTCCCCCCAGCAGTAAGGTACCCTTCAATTTCCGCCGTGATGAGAACACGTTTATTGAGAAAAAGTTGGCTGTTTTCCAGAGCGGTAATTATGATGCGGATGATGCTGTTATGACGCCAGAGGTACCGATCAAGCATATGGTTGCAGTTGTTCAAGATATGAAGAAGGGTACCCTTACATGCACAGAGGGGGCAGTTCCCGTTCAGTCGTTTCCCCCATTTATAGAGATTTGTGAAGGTGGGAAGGCTGTCAATGGCAGCATTGATAGCAAATTTCAGGACGCTCTCCGGAAGACTGTACATAATAGATTTCCAAGTAAGATTTGTATTACATTCATTTAAAAGTTTAGCTGTATCCCCCTGAGTCACGAGTGGTTCCACAACCGACTTCCAGTAAATACGGGTGTCCTCTTTCAGAGTACTTTTGATCTTGGGTTTTGTTATTTTCCAAAGGTGGAGCTGATCGCCATCAGTAGATCTTTGATGGATCTGATCACATAAAGCGACGGTGGAAAATAGCTTCTCTTTGCAATTTCAGATCAAGAGCTTTGTTGGTTGTGGAATCATCCGTGACATTCTTGGAATATTTTAGTAATCAGTTTTTACTTCAATTTTGAAAGTCAAAATATTTTTTTTTACCCTTTTTGTTGCTTTCGTCTGAAAAGGAAGGCTTTATACCAGCCTCAACTATGGAAGAGCACACTTTGCGAGCGTCATATCATTTTAAGTACGTTGAATATGAGCATGATGAGATAAGTTGCATTCAATTTTCTCAAAAGTCCACATCGTCAACGTCATTTTTTCTTTATCATTTATTAAAACTGCAGAATATGATATGATAATAATTCAGATTGATTCGAAAACATTAGCGTCGTCTAAACAGCTTTTCATCCAAAAACAATAGTCATATACGGTATAACCTATTTAACGAATTGAAAATGTGGTCCTGACCCAGTTTAAAAGAAGTGAGCCATTGTTATGAATTAACAAATAAAAGTTAGACTTCAAAGTGATATTGATTTGTCTTTCATGACAAAAATGCAGAGCATCGTACGCTATTAAAGGTAACCTGATTGACAATCTCATCCCCCACTTTACCTCATCAAAATGCTGATTTTGGTGTCAAATGAAAGTTCATATTTTTCTAATAAACATATTGAAATTTGGCGTTCCAAATCGGTATATTTTTGATGATATCTTCGGAAATACACCGGATTGGAACTTCTAATTTAAAAAATAGGGCCTTTCTCTTGAAATCAATATATTACATGATCATAATGATTATCATTAATAAAAACACTGTAGACTACCAATGTAACTAACGTGTATAAATAAAGTGAATGAATGAATGAATGAATGAATGAATGAATGAATGAATGAATGAATGAATGAATGAATGAATGAATGAATGGATGAATGGATGAATGAATGAATGAATGAATATATGAATGAATGAATGAATGAATGAATATGACGCTGTATAAATGTCGGTAATTCCATTAGGAGTACTTGAAAGGGATGGCATTTTATGCTATACGTAAGTTTTAAAGAATTTGATTTTCCAAATAAATCAGGTCACCTTCCTTTAATTTAATGGTTTATGACACAGTTTGTTTGTTCTTCAGAGATAAAGTATTATCGAGTTCATTCGCCACTCATCGCAAGCAACTACAAAACTATTCTAATAAACAATCACGCAATCTAGCAAATATTTCGTCTACAACCACCTATTCAATTATTATTTTACTTCTACATGAAACACTCATATATAAAACTCTCACTTGACACGGTTTTACCTATTTTGATTAAAAAGAAAACAAATCATTACCTCGGCATCTTGTTGAATAATGCATGTTCGTTTTTTAAATCGTTCAATTAAAACAGGGAGACGATCCCTCACAGTCATTTCGCTTCTTTTTCTACACAAGAACTGGTTTGATTTTCGTTTGTTTCAGAGTATTCCTTAATTATGGTAGCATCAATTGATTGTGAAATCTACGTTGTTGCGTGTGTAATGCTGGAAATAGTTAAGTCAGGGTATCGTAATTTTTTTAATCCCTCGCTACCTTAATTACCTTAGTCAGACAGGAAAACAGGAAAGGCTTGTGTCACTTGTAACTGTAATTGATCTGATTTTGGTCTTCAAGATTCTATACCGTACTATGGTGAGTGAGTGTTTACATCTTTCTTTCTTTCTTTCTTTAATTCTTATTTTCTTTTTTCTTTCTTTCTTTCTTTCTTTCTTTCTTTCTTTCTTTCTTTCTTTCTTTCTTTCTTTCTTTCTTTCTTTCTTTCTTTCTTTCTTTCTTTCTTTCTTTCTTTCTTTCTTTCTTTCTTTCTTTCTTTCTTTCTTTCTTTCTTTAATTCTTATTTTCTTTTTCTTTCTTTCTTTCTTTCTTTCTTTGTTTCTGTTTTTTCTTTCTCTTTCTTTCTTTCTTTCTTTCTTTCTTTCTTTCTTTCTTTCTTTTTTTCTTTCTTTTTTTCTTTTTTTTTTTCTTCTTTTTTTTTCTTTCTTTCTCTCATTCTGTCTTTTTTTTTCTTCTTCTTCTTTTTTCTTTCTTTCTTTCTTTCTTTCTTTCTTTCTTTCTTTCTTTCTTTCTTTCTTTTTCTTTTTCTTTGTCTTTTTTCTCACGTCATATAAACAGTCAATAACAAAAGTACTGAATCTTGAAGACAGAACTATTGCCACCATTTGACACTCAGCAAGGTAGATTTTCCAATCACTGGAAGCTAAAATATTAAGGAATACATTGCAACTATCAAGATCTCAAATGAGTTCTTATGTAGGAAAAAAAGTTAACAGAATGTGAAGGATCGTCTCCCTTTTTTAATTGAATGATTTGAAAAAGTAACATGCATCATTCAACAGATGCGCCGGTATACTGATTTGTTTTGTTTTGTAATCAAAGAAAGGATTTTAAGTAAAATCCAATCACTCTAGGTAAAAACGTGCCCATCGAGAGTTGTATATAGTTGGCAAATATAAGTCTGGCGTTGTGAAGTGTGTTTAAATTCCTTGTAGACGTAAACATATAAGTAAGTGGTTGCCGAATTTCTATCTGGACAAAATCTCAGGTGTTTCTTTACCAGAGATTTTGATAGTAGATTTGTTAAACAGTTTTGTCGCTGTCGATGAGTGGCTATTTACTAGCCAATGAACACGAACCTACATTCTCTCTGATGAATTAACCAAATTTGTCATTGTTCAATAAAGGTAATAGATGAAGTAATTAATTCTTCATTAAAGCCTACGATATTCTGCATTTTCTGTAATGAAAGAAAAGAAAAAACAATACGAAGACTCTGAAGTCAAACTTGTATTATATTTTATTTGTTAAACTATACCATTGACATACTTCTTTAAACACTTCGTCAGGTGTCAATTTACATGCGTTGAATATGACAGCTGGCCCGATAGATATCTAGAAGACGCTTATGGGTTTTAATAAATCTGAATTTACCTTCTTAAGGCCGTACTACACCCATATATTGGTTTGATTGGTCTAAAAAAATATTTTTTCATTTATAGCTAGGCGATATATGCAGGGATCATGTGAAATAAAAATAATTATGAAACAACTTCGTAAAAGTGTCCTTTTTCACCCATTTGTCTTAAAGTTGACTGGTTGGTAAGGACGCTTATATCCACTTTTTACGTCTGTGACAGGCGGCGTAGGAAGCGCAACACGTGACGTACGAGGCTGGCGAAGATACACTGACAGCCCCATTCAAAATACACGGTTAGCAATTACAAATAGAAAATTATCATACTTGTAGTAGGGTACTTTGTCGTACCCCGACGGTTTTAGAGTAAGATAATTTTGCTTTGACACCACATAACAAATTTAGAATTGTTTGTGACGATTTCATGATTATGTGTTAATCTAATGGTGACCTCAAAATTGGCGATATCGCTTCCATCACCGCCTGGTATGTGATGTCAATCTCCATAGGGATGGGCGATACCAGCTTTTGGTACAGATTGTCGATCTAGAGCAGTCAGGGGGTGGGGGCGTAATTTTTTGAAAAAATAAAATAAAATAAAATAAAATGGCAGCGGAGCGCGCTTGCGCGACGCAGGAGGTTGTCTGAGGGAGGATGTTCCCCCCTCAGAAGTAAGAAACTTGTGCAAAATGAAGATCTAATTGAAGCGATTTGGTGGACAATTTTGGCACTATTACTAGTGTAAAATTTTAGGTTTGTGAAATGTGCGGTTCATGAAGCCTTTCTTGGACAAGTTTCCCTATTGTCGTAGGCCTATAAATTGTTTTAAACATAAATCGGCGAAAGAAGAAGCGAAAATGGCCACTTGTATATCGATTACGCAGGGGAGTGTAAAATGAAGAAAATTGAAGTGTTTTGGTGGACCATTTTGGTACAAGTGTGTAAAAGTTTAGTTTGAAAAAGCCGCAAATTTGTTAAATGATAGTCCATGAAACCTTCCTTGGACAAGTTTTCCCTGTAGGCCTATACCCTTATTGTGTTAACATAGGGCTTAAATTTGCAAATGTTGGAAGAAGAGCGAAAATGATCATATGTTTATCCACTACGCAAGGGGGAGTCTGAGGGGGATGTTCCCCCCTGAGAAGTTTGAAAAATTTGCAAAATGAAGGTCGAGATGAAGCCATTCGGTGCATTGTTTTTACACTACTATTTGAATCAATTGCTTTAAACAGAAAAAAGGGCCCGAACTCAATTTGCAAAACTTGAGATTGGCAATTACTAAAGCATGCATAAATCGATGAAGTCGGTATGGAGTCCGTCTTAATACTGACATTGGTGGCAAAATGTGAGGGGCCCTGCATATCGGCGAACTCGCAGTAATTTTCACATGCTTTTAGGACGAGGACCCGCCTTCAAGCAATGCCTAAAATAATCGCAGGCCTATATAGGACCTACTTCCAATCGTCCTGACTGTGCGGTTATTTACACATGGGCCTACTCAATTACGTGTAATTTAGTTTCTCTCCTCCTTTCCTCCTTTTTCTCTTCTCTGTTTCTCCTTTCTTCCCTTCTCTTCTCTTTATTTTTTATTTGGGGGGGGGGCCGTCAGCCACCTGAATCCGCGCCTTAATTGAGTCAATGTGTATGCTGGGGAGGGAGGGGGGTACTGAGGCCTACCACATTTAATAACGAACTTACTTACTCTTTGTGGGATTTCGAATCGCAACACAGGTAATAATAAAACCAGTAGCAAACTTCACTTTACCAACAAGATACAACAACTTTACAACTTTCTTTTTAATTAATGAAACAAAACTTATTTTTGACTCAGAGTTTAAATTTAAGATGCTAACCGAAGTCAATAACTTTGCACATTCTTCGGGTTCCTTTGTTTCCACTCTTGTTAAAAGAAGACATAAAACCTGATGATCAGCTGACTCTTTCTGTTGACAATTTAAGTTTAAAACATTATTAACACAATTTGTGTGTTGAAAATAATTGTAAACAAAACCAATAGGCCTACAATTGGCTAGTTCCAAATCTTTCTTAACATATTTTAAACCGTGTTTTTGTACTGAAAATATGAAAAACGCTTCCCCAAAAAATGGTCTGACCTCCCCGTCACATCACTGATATTTATTTGTGCAATAGCTTTAACTGCTTCAAATCCCACTTGAGAGACTACTTTCAGTCCATTCAAGAAATTTAATCCTTGGTGCCATCTATATTTTGTTGTGGTGATAGGGTGGGAGGGGGGGGGGGGGCATTATCTCATTATGTTGTGGTGTGTTTTTTCCTGCTTGGCTAAGTGCAATATATTGTGTCTCTTGTATCTTGGGGCTTCATGCTTCTAGTTTTAACATAGTGCTGTTTTTAAAAAATGTTTGTACTCTTAATGTGTTAATAATCTTTGTAATTTTTATGTGTATTTATAGTGCAATACTTTGTTTATTTTCATGACCACCTTACAAGGGTGGGGTCCACTCATCTTTTAGATGTCAGTGCTTTATTTGCCACTTTTGTTGGGCCCTGGCAGCCCTTGCTTGCTGGTCTAATTTTGCTGTATATTTTTGTTGAAATGCCTAATGAATAATAAATAAATAAATAAATAAATTTTCTAATATTTTTTTCAATACGTTCCATTAAATAATTCTTTAGGCCTATTCTGTCATGTCTGTAAAGTACGGTATCGTACGCGTACCGGTATCAGAGAATCCGCGGTATCGAGTACCGCTCAACCTTAGTCAAAGGTCAAAACCAATTATAAAAATATGGCGTCGTGTTTTCGTCGGCTTCGCTTGTCTTCGAAGCGAGCAGTGATTTTCACGGATTTTAGTCATTTTACACATCATTTTCTCAAAATGGAAGGAATACACACCCGCTACAGGTAAGTGACGAAACCGTTACTACACATGAAGTTTTAGGGTGTGTCCAATAGTTTAATTTTGAGGTTTTACCATTGTGAACATACCGATTCACATTATAAATCGTGTTTCGTAAGCTTTCTATTTTCTCAGAAAACTGAGCAAAAATTCACCTAATACTGAAAATTGACTGTTTTGACTGTTCTTTAATTTCAACCTTATCAAACCTGAAACAAATGTGCTGCCTTGCGAACACAAATTTTGCATATCATTGTCAACTGGAAGGGGGAAAATAAGTTTAATTTCATTGATAACATGAAATTGATGCATATTTGTGTTTTCAAAGCTGTGCATAATTAATGCATTTCCAAAATAAAAAATATTTTGGTACTATTAGGGTCTGCCATTGATGATAAATAAGTGTGTGTAGGTCGATTCACGTTAGCAGTTCTGAAATTGCAAATATGATCAAAATTGTGATGGGGTCATCATGTACCTCTCTTTGGCTTGTACAATTAAAAGCATGTAAGCTACATTATTATCAATACCACCAATAGAACGAGAAGATTTGCCCCTTCATTATGCATTTCTTCACAAAATGCAAAAAACCCACAAAAAATGCGATGGGTGTAGTACCCCCTTAAGACAATACAGGTATGTTGATAGGCGAGCTAAAATGTGAGGTCGAAAGATGTGCACGAAGCAATTTAAGTAGTATAGTATTGAAGGCAAGTTCAAATAACTCAGTAGCAAACAGGACAACAAACTCAGAGCAAAACAAGCGGTGTCTTTACTCTATGAAAGCAAGTTAGATAGTGCTGGGACTGGGAAGGAAAATGAAACACCAGAGGACAAAAGGATATTGTCCAAATTGACGGGATGTAAATGTCAAGAGAGGTCGCAATCAATAGAAGAGGAATAGATTGAATAGAGGATATTTTGCGGATCTTTTTATGAATAATATTTGACGCCAATTTGAAATCGCGTTAAAATGAAAACAGATTTACTTTAAACATGCTAAACGTGTCTCCTACCTGATTAAAACTGTTTAGATCAGCTATTTTATTATCTTAAAATGTAGGTTTAAGAGTGTTTAAAAATACTCTGATCCCTACATTTTACAATTTCAAAATAAATTATAATTTTTATAAAGTACATTACGTTTGGGAATTGGAAAGAACCTTCTGATAAATCATGCATGACTCAATTACAAATCTCTACATCCCTTTCTTCTTGTCTATTGATATTTTGAATAGTGTTTGTCTTTCCCTAATAGATAGCGCCCTGATCGATTCTTCCTGCATATCAATATGCTTCATTTACATTACATTACAGAGATCGGACACTAATCCCTACCATAACAAACCATGTATAGACTCTACATGCAAATACAGGTGATATAACAGGTCTATATTACAGGATTAGATTAGTAAACTATGATCTATTTGCAAGTATTATATTGATTGAGCAGGAAAGATTTGATACTATTTTTTTGTATAGTAGTCTAGTTGCCGGCGTGCGTTATTTCTTTCTGCAACCATAATGGGCCACAATGCGATAACACATAGAGGCCTTGCATTCTTTTATCGATTGGCTCCAAACAAAGGATTTGAACCGGTGTCCTTCACCGTAGTTATGGCGGAGTGCAGTCCATTCAATCAAATGTTGTCATCAACATATTCGATCGTAGTGCAGGGTTATATGAGCGAGACGAACTGTCACGGTAGATTGCAATCATGCTTTTGTTGAATGCATTTGAGTAGTCCGCCATATTTACGGGATGATACGTCACATGCAAGGCCTCTATAGTACATACATGTAATTAATAGGCCTATGAGGCTAGATATAACACGAGTTTATTACCATTATTATTTCCTCTTACTTTTAAGGGCTGGGGTATGAACGTTTGGACAGTATTTATTTTGGGACATCAGAGCACATCAGACATATCGAATTGCACTCTGAATACGAAGAATGTCATTCTGATATCAAATAATTTCCCAATTTAATACACATTTTATGGCAAATCATTAAAATTGATATTTTTGATATTTAACAGTACTTGAAGTAAACTTTATAAATCTGATGATTTATACTTAAAGTGTATGTAGGTGGGATGAAAAGCCGACGATCAATTGAAAATTTTGACCTTTCGTATTGAAGATATGGATTTTTTTTCCCAAAACACCAAAAATAATTAGGTCTTTTTGAGAAAAAAATCCATATCTTCAATATGAAAGGTCAAAATTTTCAATTGACCGTCGGCTTTTCCTTCCTGCTACATACACTTTAAGAATATATCATTAGATTTATATAATTTACTTCGAGGACTGTTATATATCAAAAATTTGAAAAATATCAAATTTTTATAATTTGTCATAAAATTTGTATTATATTGTGATTTTCAAAAATGAAAATTATTTGATATCAGAAAGACATGCTTCGTATTCAGAATGCAATTCGATAGGTCTGAGGTGCTCTCATGTTCCACAAAAAAATACTGTCGAAACGCAATAAACGCTCATTTTAGATCCCTTAATAAAATAAAAAGAAATCGATAGAATTAAAATTCTATAACGGTTTACCTGGGGTTCGAACCCACAACCTTTGTATCCATAGTCTAATGCCTACACGACTGTGCTATGATTCGTTGTGCCTGAAAGGTGTTTGTTTATGATACTTATTGATTACGGAATAAACTGCATACACACAATTGCACAATATACTATTACTAGTATAATAAATACGAATATAATCCTAACCCTAACCCTAACCCTAACCCTAACCCCTAACCCTAACCCCTAACCCTAACCATAAGACCCTAACCCTAAGACCCTAACCCTGACAATAATGAACCTTGCCTCGGACTATGCGGTTAGTGATATATTGCGGCCCATTATGGTTGCAGAAAGAAATTATTTATGTCCTCTTTTGCACAATTACTGTATTTTTGTGGGACCTGAATTTCAAATGTTTATGATGATGACATAGACTCGCTTGCCAGTCCTATATACGCCGTACCTATGTATATTGAGGACTGGCTTACGCCATTTTGGATGTCAATGGGAAATACACACTTAACGATTTGCGCCGGTTAGAAACTTGAAAAAAATCTTTAAAATTTCATCAATGTATATAAATGTGGTACTAACTGTATTGTGCTTGATAATTTAAGACTCGGTTGAAACAAAATTAAGGATCGAAAGCATTTAAGTGTCCAAAAAGGCAAAATTATCGTCACCCTTGCGAAGGGTTCAGAATTCGAATCGGGAACGAAAATATCCGATCTTTGCGATCAAAAACACAAAATTACAACTTTAAACATACTATTGGCAAAAGACATTATTACCAAACAATATAGAAAACAATATAGAAACAAAACGACATCATTTTCTCAAAATAATGAAAAAATTTGCTCACTAGACATCGAAAAAGTACGCAATCCAATTCCCGTTCAAACGCGTGGGAAACTGAAAGTGCATAATCGTGACTAATGATGACATGTATGATGCAAACTCATAGGTGTTGTGCGTTTGGCAAGTTGGGAGGGGTGGGGTTCAAAATGACCCCATAGGATTATAAAATTGCTCAAATACCTCTTTCAAATATATCAAATTATTTACATAAATAAACAAAAACAAATAAATAAATAAATAAATAAATAAATAAATAAATAAATAAATAAATAAATAAATAAATAAATAAATAAACGAAAAAATTGAACAAATTTTAGCGTAGCATTAAAATCATAAATATAACCATTGCTGGCAGGAGGACTCGAACCAACGATATTGATATCAGCAGTCTGATGCTCTACCATTGAGCTAAATGACAGCATCTAGTGATGAGCGTCGAGTTTTTAGCTTATACAGTGTTTGTCTGTGATAATGTCGCCTCGTGAAAGAAAGAAATATAAAATCTCAATTTGTAATTTAAATTTATTTGATAATTTTCTAACCTATATTTTCTTTCGAGCAGGGACAAATTTTTCCCCTTTTATCTAATTTGACCGCTATATAAGAATCTATTTCTTTTATTACTGATTTAATTCCGCGATTTGTTCCATTAAGCAATATCAAAGATTAATGTCACACATCTCACAACAGATATTTAGTTGGTCTAGTGGTCTTTCACAGTGCTGTTTAACCGGGAGGTACCGAGATCGATTCCCACCTCTGCCTGCAATTTTTTTTAAAGACTGGGAAATAATAACCTGACATTCGCCGCTGACATTCGTACTTCAGTAGCGGAGTTATAACTTGTTAAACTTTGCTCCTTCCGTAAAAGGGTACATTATTTTGGCACTACATTATTTCTTTCTTTTTTTTTCACATTGCTGGTATTAAATATCAAATGGTCATAATTGGCGGTCACTTCAAATCATCCCCAACTGAACTAGGTTCAGGAATTTCCTCTCATTGTTAACTGATGGTTAACCCACCACTTGAGAATAAAGGACTATGATAGGTGCAACAGGATTACCTACGGGATTATCTCAAGGATATAATTCTGTTCTCCATCTTTTTCTTACATCTTCTCTGATATGTGCTAGTGTCAATGGTTATTGTTAAAAGGCAATAAGGTGTGTAATTGCAATATTTCCTCTGAATAGGAAAGACTCTCTACATCGAGTTATGTATGCTGGTGGTTCGCAATACTGTTATTTAAGGTTAGCCGAGAGTTTTTCATGCGCTTGATTTCAGAGGGGCGTAAGTTCATAACAGAAACCGCCATGCAGAAAATGAACAAGCGTACCGGGACGTAGGCCTACTTACAATTGAATATCGATCCACGGTCAAGACATGAAAAGGCTATGAAACTTGGCTTAGCTCGTGCCCGGAGCTCGTATGCGGGGGGGGCATGGCACAAGCCATTTTCGGCAATTTTCACAAGGATTTTATACATTTTAAAATTGATTGGGGGCACTTCGTCAAGCTACGCCCTGGAAAATGTGTTGATTTTGAATTTATAGCCTTGATATCTTTGATGAAATCAATGCTGCTATTCCCCTGATTACAATGTAAGGGTAGGCAACAACAACAATATCAAAAAGCAATTATTTGTAAATCGAATTTGGGATGAAAATCAACAAGACAGACTTAGCAGGCCTACAAAGTGAAAAACAATCAATCACGATTCACTGCACTCAGCGAATCAATCAAATAAAACTTAAAAGAAAGGAGCAAGAAAGAATAAAGAAATAGTGAAAAGAGAAAGAAAGAGAGAAAAGAAAATGAACGAAAAGAAAGAAAGAAAGAAATGAAAGAAATGAAAAAAAAAAATAAAAAAAGAAAGGGAGAAAGAAAAGAGGAAAGAAAGGAAGTAAAAATGAGAAAAGAGAAAAAAAAAGAAAAGAAAATTCAGCCACACGGAGACTCGAACCCACAAAAATAGTTCATATTAGATTCCCAGTCCAACGCTCTATCCACTAGGCCACAGATCAACTTACACAAATTGACTGTTCTCAATGCGGATGATATAACTATAATTGGATGCAATTACATATGATTACAATCGCGTCCGCATTATGGCTCTTAGAATAAACACGCATGTCGGCGCTGAAATTTTGAACGAACTGATGGAGGAAAACCTCGTTTTTGCAAAACTAGCTTCAATTTGGAGTGAAAATCAAATGGAATAGCAATTGGCAGAATGTTGAGAAATAATGTAGGTATTCAGATGTCTAAATTAACGTCTCGTAATCAAGATATCGATAATTTCACAAACCAGCTTTTTCTCAAGCAAATTCTCCAAAATTTTCCCCAAAACGGGCTTTTAAAATTTAATCGGTACTGTATTTGGTTCTTCCCCATGGCAACATTATTTCTTTGATCGATTTGTAATACAATACGAAAAAAGAAGAAAACAATCGCTCGGTGTGGATTTATACGGAGCGCACATTTGAAAAAAACCTCATGGAACGTGTTTTTGATCTTGTGAACATGGTGGGTAAAAATGCTTTAAACGAAGGATTTTAAAATTTATTCTAATAATTTGTATATAACACACACAAAAATGTTAAGCTACATCCAATGCACCAACATTTCACTCGCTGCGATATTTGATTACTGAGAAAACTCTGTTTTAGAGAACAACTTTATACGTCTTTTATACGTTTTTTTTATACGTCTCTTTGTGTAACCTTAAGAGAAGGTATCTTCCAAATCCAAATTCAAATGAGTTTCATTACAAAAAAAAAAACAATATTTAGTCAAATGTTATGATAATTTCGCTCATTTTTAAGAAAATATGTGGATTTCAGACTTTTAAATCTGTGACATGGGGAAACAAAATAAATGATCTGAAAGAGGAACCACTTAAGAAATATGAAAATCTAAGTTAATATAGCGTTATAAGTTAATGGATAATTTTAATGGAAAGAAGTAATACGTTTATATTGACTTCATATTGATAAATTGCTATGACACTTTATGGGTAGATTGCAGATAAGATTTCAAAAAGGGACGGCCGCAATTTCTGCGGCTTTTTTTTTTAAATCCATTTTTAGCCCTACAGCTGATCCGCAACAACAATAAAATGAAATAATCAAAGAAATGCCGATTTGGATGCTCATGGATTTTCTCCTAGCATTTGATTAAACTACATTGAACAGTGCTTTACTTTTAATGCTAGATTTTACCTACATTCAATTTGAAGTTAAATGATTCGCTATTTAAAATAACGGATAATTGAGGTAGGTTGATGGCGATCGATTAGTGCTCCGCGTTAAGGTTGAGTTTTATTGGTTTCTAATATTTTTAGTTAAAGGGCTATATTTCATAATATTGACTCATATGACAGATGTTTAATTGTTTCTTTCAAAGAACAAAAAGCTTTCGCTCTCAATATTTAATGTCCGGTGATCGAGCCGCAAGTAGGAAATAAACTTTATATTGCCGTAATGATTCCATAAAATGAACAATATAATTTAATTATCTAGAGGTTTTGAGTAGTTCGAATGTCTAGAGTGCAATATTAACCCGCTACGTTTATTCTTATTTAGGGAGGTTGTAATTTGTAACGCATTGTATGCTTACGCCCGGATTACTATTCAAAATCACATCATAGGAGAGTCCTTTATGAATACAGTATAATAAGCATGGTGATAAGGTACCAGTTTGAAAATATAATCTTACAGGCGAAGTCAGGTTAGTTAGCAAAACCCTAGGTAAAAAATATGTGCACAAGGGTGTCTTCTTTACATTTTTTGTATTTCAACTCTCGTTCGGTGAAATGGTGAATGTAGAGAAACTGTGATAAAAATCCAACAGTGGCTAAGAATCCGGTTTTTGCATTTTCAAGTACCCGTCAATGGTATTGGATTTTCACGTTGCTCACCATACTTGTGGGTATTCATTGTCAAGTAAGGTTATTGTCATGTAGGCTCCGCCATGTAATGTGCGTACACATGATCAGTACAAATGAATGGAGGCCTAGTACGGTAGAGCTAAAGGTGCAACATTTTAATCTCTACATTCCATCGGTTTTTGATTTTGTATTTACGATTATTATCAATCATCCAAGTAGATAAATAGATGGACTAAATTATAATTTTGTTCAACCAGGAGGGTGAAAGTGCATAGGAACAATGCCGGAAACTACGTCACGCTATTGTTCGACCTAGGCTACATATTTTTTAACGCATACGTGTTCGTCAATACAGCTTGAGTCTCCTCCATGCACCTTCCCAACACGGTTGGAGTGTCTGGAATCACACTGACGGCGGAGGAGAATACTAACTGGTCAGACAGTTTAATTTTATCAAGCATATAATACATGAACAATCGCCGTCATTTGATCGATTTACTACAGAATATATTGTATATTCAAAATATAATTTTAATATTGTAAACCTGTTAACTTATATATTTGTGTACTAAAGTATAAGGACACGTGAATAAAATCATGTCAAAGACAAAATGGCCGCTAATCCGCCTATTGTCTAGACATAGGATACATATTCCGAATGAGGGCAGCAGACTAGGATGCTTATCCCTTCCTCTAGATCCCTGGTTCAACTGGACTTACTGTTTTTGATGGCTACAGTATCACGTCATATATATCCATGACGCATCATAAGGCCGACTGATCTTGAATTGGCTCTGTATTCTTGACCTGTCACACAGGAGTCGTCGTGGAATTTTCCTAATGGCTGGCTCGTAACTCTTGGACAAGTTGTGGTGGCTCCTCGACGACTCCCGTGTGACGTCGCTTCTACCACCGTGACGTCAAAGGCAAAGAATACATAGCCATGTCAAGATCAGTAAACCTTATGATGCGTCATGGATATGACGTGATAATGTAGTCATCTAAAACAGTAAGTCCAGTTGAACAGAATTTACAGATTTAGTCCAACGTTTTATAACTTAGTTACTTCTATACATCATAATCCATTAGTGATATCTCAAATTATCAAATTAATGAGAACATCCAATGGTACATGACGGTTACCTAGATTTTCGAACTCTATCCAGAAGTAAATACAACATTTTCACTTGGAAGCGCAGCATTCCCTCTGAACACGAACGAATGATTTATATTAGTAGGTATCGTAGTGTCACTAGGTCTCAGCACACATTTGCTATACCGTAAAACCTCGTCTATAAGCATATAGAGTGCTTCTGATGAAAGCTAAATTAACCCATGCGCCATTATGGAGTTTGAGCAAATAAATTAAAGATCCAAGCATACAAACAAGTATTTTTTGTAAGGCCAATCTATGGTTTTGAATATATTCACGCTTGTTTCATATTAATTGAGCTTTCATCAAAAACGCTATATATGCTTGTAGACGAGGTTTTACGGTATTTGTTCAAATGAAAAAAAAGTTTACTTCGCAAGCACTTGCTTCTTTCCATAAAACTTCCAAAATCCCCCTTCTAATTATTTACGTCAAGTTTCCATATACAGCACACATACAGCACACTGTGTCTGCTCAAACGATGTAAAGCATTATTGTTTGGTTTACTTCGAAGTTTGGCTTAAATTTCTATGCATACAAAGAGTCAAGCCAAGTTACACGTAATTCTTTTCTATCAGAATCAACATCTTAGCTGGTAATACTAAGATCGATCACCAGCAACCCAATGCGTCACGACACAGTTCGTTAACCTCAATAGGTTTGTCCACTTATCAAGTAACCTTGCAATGACCTGGGTACATACATTCATACCACACAACTTCAATCCAACCTTAAGTTTAAGCAATGTATGTTGAAGAATGAGGCACTTTTGGTCATAATGAAAAAAAGAAGATTGGTACACTTTACTCCTTTATCCGTGGATAACTTTAAACGTTGTCAACGTTACCTTCCTTGATGCAAAATAAAATTGCCGATGGAGGTGTACAATGTTTTGGTTTACAAAGTGAAATTGAAACTTATGCATTTTAAAATGGAGCAATCTATATTTACTTACTGTTTGGCCATAAAATATTACAGCATTAACCCTAGAACTACGAAGGGGGATGATGTTGTACCAACCCAACACCCTATGGTTTTTCATCCGTAAAAAATGTCTGTATGCCCAAACGACTTAAGCTACTCGTAGATCCATCCTTTGCGGTCATAATTTAGCGCCTTACTGACTATCAAAGATTACCACAGAGGGGGTCGGTCAGGCCCACCATAGGTTATGTAACGGTATATGACGTTTATAATTGAAAATAAAAGGGAGTTGCAACCTCCTTTGTAGTCCGTGTTACAACATATGGCTCAGCAGTTCTCGGGTTTAAAAGATACAGATTTTCTGTTAAAAGTTTGCCAACACACAATCAGCACCTATCAATTCTTCATTACGTAATTGATTTCAAGGAATATGAATGTTCTTCTGATTAATGATTAATTAGAGGCTAAATATAAACTCACGTGTTATTTTGCAAGTTTATGTAAAAGGGTCTATACACTTCAATTGTTAGAGTGATACACAAACTAATTCCCTGAATGTATAATATAGTAATACACTACACATTAGTGACATGGAAAATGATAGTGTCAGCGAATAAAGTAGACACATATTCTATCATAAGGCTATCTTTGTACGTACTCTGATATTATTAACCACAAAGAAACATTTACACAAACCACTGTGTGGTAAGATAAACGTGTTTTAGTTACCAATATAAAGCGTTGAGTATGAGCCTTTGTGAAATACATAATTTGAATCCAAACTGATTTACATCACTAAGGGATTCAAAAGGCATACGTTTGGTGACTAGGTTTCGACCAGAAATTCGTTTTCAGAGCAAGAAAGAACGCCGCCCCGCGCCTCATTGGTCAAAACATTTGACGACTGGGTTTCGACTAAAAATTCATTTCCAAGGCAAGAACGCTCCTGTTCTTTGGTTAAAAAGTGGCGACTAGAACAGTTTTGATCATCCGTACGTTTTGATAACCAGATACAAACGAATTTCACTTTGCGGCTCAAATAATGCTTTTGTGGTATATAATTAAATTCAATAATCAGTTTAACTCCTTTTCCAGGTCATTTTGAGTATGGTTTTCTTTCATTCTCTTTCTCTTTTCAAGCGAAATGCATTTTAAAAGAAATACGTTATTAAACGGCATTTATTATTAGGGACCGTTCACAAACACTTGTTAGGGGGGCCTGATGCAAAAAATTTCATCGCAAACAAATTTTCGGGCCCCCCTTTACAGACCTCAAAATTTCAGGGCCCCCTTTTTGACATGAAAATTATGGGTCAACCCCATAGAAAAGCATATAAACTCAATTTTCCCAGGGAAATTTGTGGTTTATTTTTCAGGGCCCCCTTAGGAGGGTCAAAACATTTCAGGGCTCCCTTTTTTGTATCAGGCCACCAACAAGTGCTTGTGAACGGTCCCTTAGCACTTTGAATATGAGCTTGTTGTATTATGTAAGTTTTATTTTCTCGATGTTCATTTCCTCAAGCCGTTAGTCTTATTGAGCCACGTTTTTGTAACACATAATACGAAGGGAAGGGTTGTTGCAACTCCTATCATTTTCTATTACAAACGCCACATGTATAGCTATAATTCCCGTCTATCCAGTGGTACCAAAATGAGAAATCAATATTTAACGCCTTTGGGTGGCACGATACGCAAACATTAACACCCCTACGCACCGCTGACGATACCTGAGATGGGCTAAAGGAACAGATTCCCAACAAAGCGCACTTACGCTTGTGCGAGCAGCGAACATCCCCTCACATAATACAAATGTCAGACTAAGTGAATATTGTATAACCGTAAAAATCTACACCAACACACGTAAACACCAAATCCACCCCACCAACATACAAACAATAAACAAACATAAACACTCAAACAATGCATGCGCAAACATGCAGAGTAAGCAAACAAATGAACAAACCCACGACCAATAACCCCCCCCCCCCCATGTATGCCCACCTTAGGCACAAAAAATTGTTTGCTTCCTCCAGTGGGATTTTTGGGGTGGGTGGGTCGTTCGGAAATTTTTAAATTTGTTTTACGACTCATTACTGTATAAGCCTGTAGAAAATGAACATTGGTTATGTGGAACGATACATCAAGACTTCAATTAGAGCAAGTGCATATACTTACAGGCATAAGACGTCAAGTTTATTGGAAACATTGATGCAGGAATGGACAGTTATAAATGTTATAATGTGTTTACAGTAATGATTTTCTTCTTAGGAAAGATGTTGTTGGCACCATTGAGCTTTGAAATGTAATTTAGACACAGAAAAAGTAATAAAAAATCGTTAAAATCATAAACAAAAAACTAAACTAAATAATTAAAGGGCCGACCCTGATTTTGACCAATTTTGGGTCGGTCGGTGGAAGGCAAGCAAACAATTTGGTTGGCCTTATCATAATTATAGTCAAAGGCGGATCCACGATGTTAAGCTGTTGTTTTGCTTCTCTTTCTCTTCCCCTTCCTTCCTTCCTACCTACCTTCCTTCCTTCTTTTCTTTGTTTTTTCTTTTGTGTGGGTGTGTGTGTGTCTCTCTTTTTCTAAATTTTAGGAGAGGTGTACGCCGCATTTACTTCACTACCTGGAGAGAATTGATCAAAAATTGAATTCCCTCCTGAAGTTGTTAATGAGTTGACCTGATCACAAGGATGTCATTATAGAGGCAGTATATAACACAAATAGGTGGTATTTGGTCCCCAAGAAGTGAGTTTTGCCTGGGTAATTTCTGGTTAAATGTTGATCCCTCACTCTCCCTCAAGAGTTATTACCGTCGATTTAGTTGAAAAAGGAGGTGAGACATGATCAAATCTCTCCAGGTAACAAAACGTAATGCCAAGTGGATATTTACTCTTATAATGTAAAAGAGTGATAAACTTACTCTTCAAATGATTGAAACGCGTACAAATCACTCTAAAAGAGTAAAACCCACTCCTTAAATATAGAAACCCACTCTTCCAAGGCATGTTAAAAGGACATTACTCCTTTTCGAGTAGTGTCCCTTATATCATACATTAACAAAGTGGTTCTTTTAAGGGATTGTTTTAAGCAGTCAAGTTAGCTCAATCGATAAGGCGTTCGACTATGGTGCGAGAGGTTGCGGGTTCGAACCCTGGTGGTGCCTAGTTTGTTTCTCGTGGAAAAAGTGAGTTAGCTTGAAATTCCCCTGGACAAGGAACTTACTGCTAACTTGTCTCGTTGTAACCCGTACGAAACTCGGGGAGCTGATCCTGGTTGCGATGGTTATTTGTGGAATGTCTAAGCTGTGCGCTCTTGAAACAGCAAAGTCCCTGAATTGTTGTTTAATGGTTTATGGAATGATGTGGGGCCGTAGTGGTCAGCGACAACCTGTAAAGTGTGCTGAGGCTTGTGGATCAACGTCTAGGCGTTGTGCCTGCATGTGCGTAGCGCACTATAAATCACTGCGAGCGCGCTTTCCACTATATTAGGAATTATTTTCACTCTTTGGGGGGTGATTTCCACTCTTCTCACTCTCTTGTAGAGTGAGTTTTTAACGCTTTTACATTAAGAGAGACAGTCCCATTTTGAATAAACTTTTCTATTTGAATTGTTGTTCTCGGTTGATGTTTGAAGTTTTGAAAATGTCGCAAATACGTAAAAAGTAACAAGTACAATTAACATAATAAGCATATAGAAGCTTTTTTGGTAATGCCTGCAAATAACATTTACGATTCTAATCATCAAGTTCCGATTCCCATGTCTCTAAATGCATCCCCTAAATTCTTCTTTTCAATAAAACAACACTGTCCCAAGTGATTATGTAATGAACCACAACCGTTGTATTAATCGCCAAATTACAACAAGCACTTATGTGCCATTTCCGTAAGACTTGGCGCTTTTACACAATATAACTGACAAATTAGTACAAAAGTTAACTAAATAAGCGGGAAAGAAAACAATGCTTATGGGAACAAGTACCTTTTAAAGGCATTAACCGACACTTATTGTTTTTCAAAAACAGGAAGCTTTTCCAATATTGTACAGAAGTGGGCACACTATTAAAAAAGTTTTTATCACTAGTTTTAAAACGCATGTAATGGATAGTGAAAACGAAGTTAAACATACTTTATGCTAATTTTTGCACAGAACATGATTACTTTGAACAATTTGAAACCAAACACTCTGTTTTGTAATCTAGTAATACTTATTTACCGAGCTATTTTTGAGAGACATTTATTCATGAATGGAGATAGCCACGCCAGAGGAAAGCTTCAGTAGGGACTGTCGACATGACAACTGATTAAAAACAAAAACGAAATAAGATAAAAAAAAAAAAACAAGAGCACGGCTTCGAAAAACAGCATTCGCGATACTGGCTTTGCTTCAGGGGGTGTAAGATGTGACTAAGAATAACCGAACAAGTGATTGAAAGGAATGAATAATTTTATTGATAAATTAGTTGCTTCACTTGTTCAAAGATTTATTATGCATTACAAAATAAATATTTAACGATTTTGGGAGCAACGACAAACAATTGCACATATAACTTCACGCACATACTGAGTCAATTCTTGAGAAAGCATAACGTATGATTATTGGAAACAAAGAAACAAACAGCTCACAAACAAACACATAACAAACAAAGACTTAGTCATTCAATACCTGGGAGAAGCATTACGGTCAATGACGGTTTGCTACACACTTACAAACATGCAACAAATAAACACACGAACAGAAGCATACCCCTACACACTACCCAATACTTGTAAACGTCGGCAACCCCCCCCGTGCATTACAAATACTTTCGTGGACCTAAAATGGACGAAATTTTTCCAAGTTCAAATGTGTGTGTGTCCTCGGTGTGTTGTCACGTCAAGTGCTCAAGAAGTCGGTATTACCGATCAAATTTGATTCCGTTTACGCTATAGAAGAGGGGGTAGTACGGTATAAGACCTCATTTCGCCGTTTAACAAGGTTTCCGTAGCGAGGACGCGTGTTTAGGTCCTCGGTATAAAAGCCTCGGTGGATACATTGGATTAACTGTAGAACCATTGAGTTATCAACCACAAGTTATTTAGATAGATTTTGAACCATGCGTTTTCCTATTTTGATCAAATTTTTGTAAATGTCTCAAATACATACAAGTATGTTAAACATACAGAACCTTGTTCGGTAATACCATCAAATAACATTAACAATTCTTTACCATATAGTCACAAATGTTCCATTCCCATGTCTCTATAATTATGCAACTCCTATATTCTTCTTTTTCAATAAAAAAAATGGTCCCAGGTGATTAAGTAACAAAACACAACCGTTGTATTAATCACCAAAGTACAACAAGTACCTATGCTCCATTCCCGGAGGACTCGGCGCGTTATACGCGATAAGACTAACAGAATATAGTAATCAAGTTTTAAAGGTATTAACTGAAACTGTTGTTTTAAAACACATGAAGCTAATCCTATACTACAATCATGTGATGGAACATGATTAGTTACAACAGTTGCAATATAACATATCATTACGAAATACTAGGTAATGGTACAGAGGATGATTTAAGCACTTCCCACCACGCTACTGTGTTGACTTGCGGTTAGCACAGCTGTGTGAATAAACATGACAACACTGCTCGTACATTGCATTGACGGGCATGGTTAAATTTGAATTTGGACTGATATATTTACAATAAAAACGCATTCAAAATGCTAGTCGATTTCACATTTTATGTTACCTACAGAAGGTGTGAATTATCCTTTATACATACATCACTTTTGTTCTGAAATCGACCAAGTAATAATGACACACGCACAATTCTTAAACAACATCAGTTGAAACTCTAGTGATAACACGTTTGCAGTGCATGATGGGGCTTCCTTAAATCATCCTCTGGTAATGGTATATCCAACGGATAAAGACAAAAACACACAAGGATTGAGAAATTATACAAGCGGACATCTTGAATATTGCGCTTTGTAATATATTGATTGTTAAACATCACATTAAAGTTATTTTGGGGTATATTCGTTAATAAAATGCAAATACATTACTTTAGTAGATTGTGGAAAGTTTCAATAGTGGCTTTGGGTGATGTTTCCAATTATCATCAACTACCTTACGCATCTGTTAAGTTTGGTAGGTATACTAGGCAAATAGTGTTTGTATTCGGAAGCAAAGATTCAAGGGCATGACAGGTAGGAGTGAGAATAACAACATGGGTCCAAATGATCCGATTCCCAATGGCATAGTTTAATAACATTCATTGAACAATTCATAGCTCAATAGTTGACCTAGAGCTGCGGAGGATGAGTTTTTGTACCCAACATATTGAAAGTAGGGATGACCAATGAACCATCAACTTGATTAGAACACTCCCATAGACATGCAGGGAGCTCAACTGTGCACTGCTTGCACAGACATTTCTAAATTGATCTCATTCTTTTATTTTTCAATATTTTTCTGTACAAATTAGGGAAGTTAATGCCAATTATATTTTGTAACTATCTTGCAAATTACAGCAACATAACTTATTTAATTTTCCTGTAAGTGCGAATCAAAATTGGTCCATCACCACAGTGCGCTTAATTGCCAGTGGCTGAGTTCAGCACTGCTCAAGAATGGCACAAAATATTCATGTCAATAATTTCAGGTGAAAAACGTGGCCTACTGAGCTGAAATTTGGCAGAGTTGCCAGTAATACCTCTATCATACCCTCTGTACAAAGGTTAAAATATTGAACAAGTAGATCTCGAGTTAAAAATTAAATCACCAGCTTCCCTTTGGAATTTTCATATTCCTTTCGAATCATGCTAAGAAGACACCTTTCTGAACATAAATGTGAAGTTTCGTGCTCATTTGATGTATTTTTCACCTGATTTCAACCCTAAACATTTTCTTATATTTATACCATCTGCACTGATTTGTTGCTAAACACGCACAGGAGCTGTACTTTTAAAATACGCGCCTAATCAATAATGAGTCTTTCACTCCATTGTTAAAGTATTGTGCTCCCTGTAGCATATAAAGTGACCAGGCCCTGGAGTGTGATGGTTTTGTAGCACATGACAGTATTCATTCAAGCCTATCAAGGTCAGTTATTAGCCACTTGCTGAATGGCTGGGCATTATCAGCTATCAAAGAGATACCTTATGCTACTGCCAATCACAATAGAGGTTAAACATTTTGTTAAAACCCCAGAAGTGATATCAGGACAAAGCTGTGCATGTTGGTACTTGATTGTTTGGATTCCTATGTTGAAAATCCCTTGTAGTACATTAGTATTTTTCTTATGTGTAGTGTATATTGTTGTGGAAAAAAAGTTCACCTGGACTTTTGATTTTGTGCCACTTTGGCCATTATGGATGATTTTTGGCAAATGTTTTCTAAAAGCATGATTTGAGTGCCTCGTTTAGAAGAAATACTTAATGCTATTGACTAGTAAAGCGCCATTTCATAAGAAACCACTCTGATACTTACACAATATGCTTGTTTCATGTTTGCATATATATTAAAATAAAGAAATATGAAAAGGTAAATATATGCTTATACCAATTTTGCTCACATTGCTATATTTAGACTTTGTCAATTTATTTCGTTCCAATGACCGGTCAGAATGGGAAACTTTGAAAATTCATAATTCGAAAAGTTTTTGACCGATTTTGACCATGTAACCACCAAAATACTTCTGTTGATGAGTTCTTTCCAGAAAACAATCTTTTGTAGCAATAGGGGCAACATGAAATTATGATGGTCATCCCTATTGAAAGGTCATTCTATGAATGCACAAATCAATTAGGGTCAAGGAACTTTGTACTGATACTGAGCATGTTTGATATCATAGTGGAAGTGAGCATACATGAGGATGTAAAGTAAATTGATCAATGTATTTTTGGAATTCCATCTGTGGTAAGGAAATGAGAAGCAACAGTCCGATTTACTTTGTCTAAATATTTATAATGTGACAACAAGGTTGAAAACTTACAATAAGTTTTGATAGCATCCAATAGAACTTTTCCCCTACTTCCCATCATGCACTATTTCAGGGGGACGAGTGTCACAAAACACATCACCTCCCGGGGGAGTGCAGAGTTATGGTCATTACATTCCGAAATACAGACATATCGGCTGGTGTCTTCATTGAAAAAAAAGGAATCACGAATAATGGTGAACGATAACTTACACCTTTCGGAGGGGAACAACATTCCTATGCGTTATTGACATGGTGTCGTCGGGAAAAACCTTCCTTCATTGAACTTTGTATACTTTTAATAAACCCACAGGTGAAAAACTAATGACGGGATACGCAGTGATATACGGTCGGCGTTCGTGTAATTTTTTTCAGAAATGAAAAAAAGGCGCAAACAATAATCTCTTACACAGATGAGTAAGTGCATCGCTCCGTAATTGCATCACTCCTGTATTTAATGATAACATATTAATTATTAACATCGATGACCACATAATGGAATCAGTCTGCACATATTAAGATAAAAATAATTGCAAAGACCATCACGATGTACACGATCTATGAGGTTGATTGATAACGTCATGCCCCCTGGAATAGTGCATGATGGGAAGAAGGGAAAAGTATCTATACTAAAAAACATTTTGGTTCATTAAATATCTCGTACCAAGATGCTTGATGCAACCGCTGCTTTGATCAAGATGTTCAGATTACCTTAAGTAATCGGATAGCAACGTTTGCACAGTATTTTGTGTTGGACCTAAGAGCACACCAGACATTCGAACTTGTATTTTGAATACGAGTAATATCCTTCTGATATCAAATAATTTTGATTTTTTTTTTAATTGCAAATTTTTAATGGCAAATTATTAAAAATTATACTTTTGATATTTTACAGTCCTCGCAGTAAACTTTATCAATCTAATGATATGTACTTAAAATTTATTTAGCTGGGAGGAAAAGCCGTCCATCATTTAAGATATATATGTAAATCTTCCATACGAAAGGTAAAAAAATCAAATGATGGACGGATATTCATCCCAGCTACATACATGTTTTACATATCATTAGAATTATAAAGTTTACTTCCGGCGAAAACTGTTCAATGCTAAAAATACCAATTTTTATTAATTTGCCGTAAAATTTGTATTATATCGTGAATTTCAAAATATCAAAATTCTTTGATATCAGAAGGACATTCTTCGTATTCAGAATGCAACATGACGTGTCTGATGTGCTCTCATGTCCCACAAAAAAATAAGGCTGCATTTGGAAATGGTATTTAATTTTGTCCATACTGGAAAGCACGAATTGTTAGTTCTGTAGTTATATTTACAAATTGTAAAAAAATGAAAATTTGCTATATCATGGAGACCCAAATCAGATCATCATTTTATACTTTAAAGATTGGGTTGCATCCCATAATGTTACTTAGTGGATTTAGTTTGTAAAACGTTTACTATAACATTTATCTCACGTACGTTTTAGTCGGAGAAACAGATGATGAGAGTACGTGTTTGTAGCTTGCATCATTCAGGGCCAGCAATTGAACCTTGTGGGAAACCACGCTTACTTGTCGTGTAATACTTGCGTTGAACGCCCCGTCTTAATGAAGCTTAATGCTCCTTTTACACCATACATTCCGGGGGGAACTATTACTCGTCATTGTTTGCATCACTGACGCCAAATAAAATGTCTGAAAATATTTTTATTTGAAAAAGTAAAGCAATATGTCACCCTAAATTACTTTGGGCATCTTGTCCAGATTTTGCCCTGGGGTTTTGTTTATTCCTCCTTGTATTCTTGCATGCTTATATTTTGCATTTTGCATTTCCTGAATAAAGGTTGATATGAGGAACAACCCCAAATTGGCCCTCTAATAATATTAAAATCCTCACTCTGAAACGACACAAGCGTCAGTTAATTCTTCCATTCACCTTGACCTTAATCTCCCAATCAGGTTATCCCATATGAAATTTACAGACTCTATGTGTGGAAGATTAAGGTCATGTCTCCTGCATGTATTTCAACTGAAATAGCCAAATTCGAAGACGTTCTTTTTAGTGTGTTGTGTAATATTTCATATGCATGTTTACTACGCACAAAAGTACCCTTACACGTAAAAGAAACGCAATTTCTTAAATATACTAAGCTTTAATGACAAAATAAAGCGATCGATATATCGAACATTTTTGTTCTTCAAATTGTGATACCCCATTTCAGCACAATGCGACTTCATTTCCCCAAGATATGCGTATTTGAATGACAATTCAACAACTCTTCCTATACCTTTGTACAGGAGCCAACCGTTGCTAATCCGTGATAAATCCACACTTTTACTGTAGCAAATACGCGAACGAGAGTGAGACTACGCGTTACGCGTTACGCGAGAGCGCGTAAAATTCGTCATGTCTGGAACCTTTGTGCGTATGCAAGGTGGTTACAATTTGAATTCAATATTTTTCAGGAAGCAGCTAAACATTGCCATTTTATTCTGTAGTTTTATTGCTGATATCAACGGAGAAATCATCGAAATTTTTGCAACATTTCTCGTAAAATAATCGTGAATTATACGATATTTAGCTTCTTTTCGTTGTTGAAAGGGATTCAATCATGTTTCACCGTTGTTCATCACCGATTAACAACTCGCGTCCGGCGCGTCTGCGTGGTTTACATCGCGAAGTAAACCACGCACACGACGCGGACGCATAGTTGTTAATCGGTGATGAACAACGGTGAAAAACAAAGGTGAAAAAGTTGCATACTTCCTCCTTCAAGTCGATTTCCACCGCCTTTCGTAACAAGCTCATTACAGCGTAATAAACTAACGCGCTGTCTTGAGGTCATAATCTGCGTGCTTTAGGGAAAGTCAATGTAAATTTTGTCAGCTCACTTTTTCATGTGAAATCAATAATAGTTGCTAGAATATATATAAATACGAATAACAAATTATCCAGCTATAATCAAGCACTTTATTGGTAAATATGTATAGTTTTGGTGTCTTTATGAAATTAGTTTTGTTTTAAATGTAAGGATACTGTTTGTGCGTAGTATGATTATATATCTGCTTTGTAATTTATTACCTGTAACATAGAAGACACATGTAGTCTGTCAACACGCTTAATGTTTTCTCATTTCATGGATATTATTATTATGATTAATAGGTTGTCATATTAATATCATAGGATACGCTTATCTGCGTCCATTTCATCATACAAATATCATAGGCGGCCAATGGTATTTTATGTTATCAAATCCATCATGTACGATCTTTTTTCAAAATTGATTTTTTGGAATATTTGTAATGATTACACTTGTTTCAACTTACACTTAATTAGAATTTGTTTTTTTGTAGGACAACATAGCAATTTTGAATTAATATTTTGAATTAATATCTTAATTAAACATCATAAATCCCCATAGAGCTCAACAGCTAATCTCAGCCAAGAGAGAAGTGGTTACTTTAATTTTAACTCACTATTTAATTGGCAACAATTATTCTGTTTCTGTCAACAAAGTCCCAGCTTACGCTCGCGTAAATCCACATAAGCGCGCTTCAGTCATGCTGCGTCATTACGCAACACACAACTAGCGTAGGTTATGCGCCCAACTGCATACGCACCATGCTTTATCAATAATAATTTGACCGAAATCAATATGGCTTCTAAATAACTAATGCGGCCTATATACACGTTCAATTTTATTGGGCAATTATTAAATATCAAAAACCCTAGCTACAAAATGTACCATTTATGTGAATAATAATAGTGGAAAAGTGATAGATTTTCCCCGTATTAGATTTGAATTTGAGTATGCGGATGCAAAGTAACCAACAATAATTTCAACAATATTTTAAGGAATTGGATAGCAACGTTTACACGGTATTTTTGTGGGAGCTGAGTGAGAGCTCATCAGACAAAGCAAGAGGCATTCTGAATTTTGATTTTTTTTTAAATTCGCAATATAATACAAATTGTATGGCAAATTATTCTCTCATGTCTCACAAAAATACCGTGCAAACGTTGCTATCTGATAAGGGTGGTCTTAACCCTGGAATTATGGAAACTTTAAATAAATAAATAAGTAAATAAATAAATAAATAAATAAATAAATAAATAAATAAATAAATAAATAAATAAATAAATAAATAAATAAATAAATAAATAAATAAATAAATAAATAAATAAATAAATAAATAAATAAAAAACGGGTCCTAAATATTTGTATCTAGTTTTCAAAATTAATTTTAAAAAATTGCCCCAACAATTATGTTGAATGAAAGAAAAATTGAACCAAAAAACGAGATTTTCTCCAAAAATTAGCATTTTAGGCCAAATTTGTCCTCACAGATGAATTTATCAAGTCATTGCCATTCTAAAAATGTATACTTTTATATTCGTGATACAACTTAGATGACCCTGCTACATTAGTTTTACATATTGATTGAAATTGTAAAAGCAATTCAAAATGTATAAAAGTCATAAAATGAAGAAATCAATTAACTGATCAAATGAGTTCATGGTTATATATTACATAATAAATGTTTCTTTCTGTGTCGGCAGCTGTTTAGTTTAAGTCAGCTTAAGTCTCACCATCTATAATCTCGTCTGGACTTGAAATCGTCTGAAATGATATGACTGAATGACATTTTATAACTTTATAATTGCATGCACATATTTTCCTGGTTGGTATTGTAATATTAATTTGAACCTCATTCTGCACAAAGTTTCTGAGGAGTGAGGGCTACGGCCCTTACGAAACAGTTCTGTAAAACTAATGTAGGGTCATCTAAGTTGTATTATGTATTAAGCTCCCTTCTTGGTTGAGCACTTTACAGTCCATGGTTTCAATCTTTCTTGGATTATTATTTACTTTTATATTCTTTAGACCAATAATTTAGCAGTTATGACGCCCGAAGGTTTCCATAATTCCAGCGTTAAGACTACCCTTAAGGTCGGTGAACTACGTGTGATATCAAGAGTTGGTTATTCAGTTGAGTGGGCTCTGCCACTTGAACTTCTTTTCCTCCAGAAAACAAACAATATTGAAACCTTTGAAATTCTTGGTACTATATGTAAATTGTCATTTTCAATGGAACTTAAAATAACTGCAATGCGTCAAAGCATCATTGTTCACTTGCAATTATTAATTAATAACCAAAGAAGAACAAGGGCGTATGGTGTAAGGACTAAAACGTTTTATACTGTAAAAATACAAATGCCAATACTTGCCAATATGTCAAGGGTGCAACGTTTATTTACATCTTCGCATTTTTTAAGCTGCGCCTACACACAAAATCAACTTCATCTGGTAATACTATCTTTAGAAATATAACGTTTAATCATAGACTGTGGCTTAATAGAAACAAGAGTGCTTCAATGGGCTCATTGAAATCATAGATTATCAATGTTGAAATCCACTCATCCTGCTGTGGAAGACATGACCTTAAAATATACACTGAACCGCTTGTCTTGAATCACTGAAATTTCAGTGTAGTAATTGGATTCCTTGCCCCAATAATATACATAACTTTTGTTACCAGTGTGTTATTATTTTTTGAGAAAAATGCAAAAATAGTCACAAATTTACCACAGGGGTGTAGTACCCCTTAATGGAAGAAAAGAAAAGGAACCGATCACGAAGCCATCAACTTCGAAACTACTGAACCATCTCTGATTTGTTAACTTAATTTCATTTGAGAAAGCATTGAGGTGTTCTTCAGTATCACTTATGACTTTCCTAAGAATAGGCTATTTTAGAATTCATTAATCAATATTATTTTAAATGGAAATATAATTCTCTGTATTTTAGGAAAACTTTGGGCAATATTGAATGTATATCAATGATTAGCCATTAAATTCCACGGCCACCTGCTCAGAACCTTGGCATTATCTTCAACAATATTTTCTACAGAAATAGTTTTAACTTAGTATATTTTCATTTTTATACAAAAGATAAGATATGATATATGTATTTCAGCGTATCAGTAATTGGTATGTAGGCTATTATTGCAATTTAGCATTTACTCAGTAAAATAACACTTTGCTATCAACAATGAGGCCACATTATTTTTTAGTTCTCGTCCACGCCCTCATCGTTTTCTGAAGCTGATCCGTATTTGTTTTCTTATTCAATTATCAAGTTGTTGTTTTTATTTGGAAGCTCCAGAAATTCATTATGATGATAAAGAAGTTTTTTGTAGTATTTTGCCCTCGGAACCTACAGATAAAAAGCACCTCATCTATCTCCAAGAATGTGTAGAAAAACGATTATAACTGCTAGCAATCCCAATATTACATTGGAAAAATCATTTCCCTCATCACTTTTCCAAATTTCCCCGGACGAGGACCAACATAATTAATTGAATACATGAATGCAAAACCCACCCAAGTCCATGTGAAGTGATTTTGTGAAAACTAAAAAACTTGCGTATCATTTTAATTCCATCAGTTAGATTTACCTGGTCAATAGGGAAAGTTTACGTGCAAATGAGTGGGTTAAACCATAGACCATCGAAACATTCGATGATCTATGGTTAAACTGTATTAAGTATGACGATTAGCATTTCAGGGACTTCGTCGGGTGGAGGTCATTTTAAATAACGAGGTTGGTTGTCTTTTGAGTCACATATATACAAAGACAACAATGTTGGAATGGGAATAAAAAGCCAATACAAAATAAATCACACAGGTATGTATGCACACTGCCATGTAATATAAACTACACACTTTCCTTGATTAAACCATTTTTTTTCAAAAGTCACTCTCCAGCAATGAATGTGTTACAAGTCCTGAACTTGGTTGTTCTCTCATACATACTGGATTTCAATAAATGTGTTACAAGTTTAAAGTCATCGACTTGGGTTGTTCTTTTATACATGCTTTTTCACATGCTCCATAAACGGTGGTAAAGTTTTTCTTTTTTTTTTCTTTATGATAGGCCTATGAAAAAGCAACAATTTCCCTTGCTTAACTCAATTTGGCCAAAGTATGGACTTGGGTGGGTTTTGTATTCAGGTATTCAATTGTTATACAGCCTAACATCTGTGAAGTGATGTACATGTGGGATTTAAGTGTGGTGTGTGTACATTGTATGTAGATGGGAGTGGTGTGGGTGTGTCATATTTAGGGTGTGTGGTTGACCGTAGATTGTGGTTGTGTTAGCAAGTATTATGTTTGTGTGGCTTTGTGCGAGTATCCGTCGGGGTGTGTTTGGGGTGTGGGGAGTGTGTGTGTTGCGAGGTATATGTAAGGGTGCGGGTGCCGTTGTCTGTGTTTTTTTGTTTTGTCGCCACTTCAAAATCATACCTTATTCTCCCTTTTAGGCCCTCTTGGCTTTAAAAACAGCCATATTTTATAATTACGGCTGCAATGTGATGAAACATAACCCAATTTGCCATCTTCATAAAGACGGCTTGATTTATGTTTTCCTAGATTAACATCTTAGCACCGTAACGTATCTAAATATTTTGTTATGAACTTGCCATTTTCACAAATTTTAATTATAATTGACTTGTACGAAAATTGTACGAAAACATCGTTCTAAGAAGAACAAACACGTCTAGTAATCGCTCATGGTTCATGTGATCACTCTTTGACCATATAAATATTTTTAAAAAAATATTAAAGAAATAAAATCTCATATTCTTGTGACGTCTTGGTGGTACCATCATTTAACCCTTTAGATATCTCAATTAAGTTTTAGTGTTATTTATTTCTTCATAATACCAATTACGGATACTCCAGAGGTATATAAAGGAAGCATCTTCTTCAATGTATTATCATATCGAGTGTGCTGAACTATTGTCCGCATTTATTCGTGTTTGACCAGTTTCTATCTTTACGTAAGTATTGTATATTTTATACTATTTATTAATAAACTCAGTGTTATTTTTCTTATTATTAGCTTAAGTTGTTTTCGTCTTTTTTTTCGTCATTATTCTCTCGTATAATTTTACTATGTTTACATTTCGGCTATGTAGGTTAATACGTTCCGGTAGTTAAATTAACCAAGAACATTTTAAAACTTTCAACGGAAACTGAAGGCAAATAAATAAATATTTACTTGCTAATATTTTGGGTGACTAACTGTTACCAACCTCAGGCAGTAATGACTGGCTGACTGTCTTCTTCACACTTTTCGTTTGCCTTTTTGTTTGCCTTTTTGTTATCCATTCTTTTCTTCGTATGTTGTTTTGTTTTTATTCTTTCCGCTCTTTTTCTTTCATCTGTTTTATCATTTCATCTACGAGTATCCTTTTGTTACTATTTTTCTTAAGAACTGTTTCTTATAACTACTTTTCTGTTTCAATAACTCTTGCTATTCCTTTGTACAGGAGTCAAGCGTTGTTAATCCGTGAAGAATACACACTTTTCCATTAGCGTATACGCGGACGCATGGTTACGCGTACGCGCTACCCGTGATCATGACTGGAACTCATGCGTAAACACTTTCTTTATGTTATTTATAGCAGCTAAACATTACCGCTTCATTATTTTGTTTTGTTGCTGATAGCCTATCAACATAGAAATCACCGATGTTAAGGTTGTGTGGCAATTATTATTAAACAGCATTTATTATTATAGCAAACGGATACTCCCAATGGAGGTATCATGAGAATTAGACGATATTTAGCTTCTTTTCGTTGTTGAAAGGGATTCAATCATGTTTCACCGTTGTTCATCACCGATTAACAACTCGCGTCCGGCGCGTCTGCGTGGTTTACTTCGCTCAGGCAGCTGCCCTCACGAAGTAAACCACGCAGACGACGCAAACGCATCGTTGTTAAACGGTGATGAACAACGGTGAAACATGATTGAATCCCTAATGATGCTATTTGTTTACCGATTTACTGCGGGCAATTATTGTTTGTTATACCATTATAGTCACGTCCAACACTAGTAGGGGAAACGCGTCTTGTAGTAGGTCAAGCTCTGTGATATTCGTAATGTGGTATCCCACGGGGCGTTGTCAAGTTTATAAACACATGATTCCATGTTTAGTTTTATAGTACGGTATATATAATGTCCCTCTTTTGGGTATATTGGCTTGGAGTATTTTCCCCTTAATAAATCTGTTCCATTACAAATGGTGGCGAATCCGGTCAAGTAGTTCATATTTATATTTCCATTGGTACTTGAAAATGTTTGGTTTGAAACTTACCAAGCACTTCATCTGCCCTCCGAAATAAAAATTGAATATATGAGTTGCTTATTGCTATCAAATGCTGTATTTTTCTTTGGGCACAGATTGTTTAAGATATTTGACTCCCTGAAATAAAAGTATATCAATGTTACTCTCTAAATTCTAAAGAGTGAAAAGGTCAATCCTCCTGGGAGTGATTCTTCGGGTCAATCGAAAAGATTGACATTTCAATCTACCAAGAGTGAAAATGACATATTTTTCTCCATGCGAGTAAAATTTTCACTCTGCAAAGAGTGAAATTTCAATCTTTTTAGAGTGAAATTTTCAATCTTTTCACAGAGTGTACCCTCAGCACAATCTCTCTCGATTGAAGTTTATTTATGTTTATTAAATTTAAACACAGGATATTTGTTAAATATGAAAAATATCAATTTTTAATAATTTGCCATGAAATGCAATGCAATTCGATATGTCTGATGTGCTCTCAGGCCCCACAAACATACTGTGCAAAGGTGGGTGGCCGACCCTTAATGAAAGCACATTTGGGTAACATTCACGGTATCTAAACCAGCATTGATTATGATCTTTAATCTTCGTGTTTTTGAATATGGATAACAAAAGAAGTTATACAAACTGCCCTTTGCTCTCAACGAATAATATGTGATACAAATCTTACAGGTTTGCTTCAAAGGTGATTCAAACGTGATCCTAGTATGCATTCCCGGCATGCATTGCGTTATCCTTTGACTTCAGATTGTTAGGTATAGACGTTGCTGCAATATTGGAAAATGATAATAATCACCAGTTTGTACAAGAGATATTCTTGGAAATGAATGGCAATTATGTAAGTTGTTCTAGGTTATAGACGTGTTTTGGTTTGGGTCCAAACGATTATATGAAAAAATACTATAACAAAATTAAAAAAATGTTATCAAAATGTTATTGAATAATACTTGTTGGCAAACATATTAGCAGAATATTTTGTCAATACTTCGATAACATTTTGATAGTATTCGTCGGCTGTATTCCATAGTGGCGTATAGTGAGGCATCGCGAATAAACAACTTTTCGAGAAAATCGGGTTTGAAGAAATTCATCATATTTTGTAAATGATGTGAAATTTCGGTAGTTAACTAAATAGATTTTATTTCTATATATTTTTCAAAGTAAATAAATACATGATATTGTTTGCAAACTGAAAACAATAAGTACAAAACTATACGTCACTATGGAAAACACGCAAAATGCAATACCCTAACCTAATGTTAACCTTACGCCACCTCGATCGCCGTGTAATCCCTATGGCGTTACTTTTCGTCGGTTCATTCCATAGTGGCGTATAGGTCACGATACGTCACTATGACATGTAGCGAGGTGTACGCCACTATGACATACAATGTTTTTCATTTTTGCCGATATTTCTTAATTATAAAATGTGTATACAAAGTGGCGTATGGTCGATACGCCACTATGGAATACAAAAAAATTCCCTTTGTAACTATACGCCACATTTAATGAATTAATTACTAATTAATTAGCTAATTATGACTGATGATACTTAGACAAAATGAAAGAGAACATCATTAAAAACATATGTGCCAATTTTCAAAAAAATGACCAAAAATCACTATACGCCACTATGGAATACAGCCGACGAATTGTTTGATTGGAATTCATACTATCAAATCCATTTTGGTGATATACCTTGTTACAGTTCCATGCTGCTACGCAGCACTTCATCAGACTGGCATCCCAGCTTCTTCTTCTTTCCTGAAGAAGAAGCTGGGTTGCCAGTCTGATGAAGTGCTGCGTAGCAACATGGAACTGTAACAAGGTATGTCACCAAAAAATGGATTTGATAGTATGAATTCCAATCAAACTGTTGTAATTGACCATCCAGATGAACCTAATACAACATATTTTGTTAGAATGTTTTGCAGCATGTTTTCAACATGGTTTTTGAATGATATTAAAATGTTGTATACACTTATTTACCCTTTGTAACAATAAAAGGTAGTCAGTGTATTATTGGTCGAAGCAACAAAAAAAATTGAAAAATAACACTTTTTTTGAAAAAGTTCATTGTAAAAATCATATTCTTTGAAAACTTGCTTGATTTATTGTTTTTAATGAGTTATGTATGTTTTACCAAAGCGTTGTTGTGGTTCCGCCCTCTTTACAACCTAACTCAAGAAGCACAGGATCTACAAAAGTATATTTGTGATATTTGAATTCTTCTGCACGCTTGCTATGAAATGATCAATGCCATTTTTGCCAAAGCTCACTACCATTCGCTGTGAACTACCAAATCGCAACAGTTGAAAATAGTTGCTAACTTAAAGAAGTTTTGTGTGAAATGTTTTGTGCTTGCTGGGACATTATGTGACCTTTAAAAAAGGCGATCTTTATCAAGGGCGAACTTTAAGAACTAGGATATCGTTCATTTTAGTTTTCTTACTCGCACTTATATTTTTTGGACTTTCTTGGAAATTAATAGTAGCAATTATGTATATCATTCTACAAGCACAGCATCTGTGGTATTTTTTTCATTCAAAATGACCAAAATACCTTGATCTTTATCAAAAATGAGTGATATTCCTCTAGGCACTAGGTCATCGTTTATTTTAATCTTCTTACAAGTATTTTTTTTTTTCAATCTTTTTATTAATGAAGATATGATGGCTTCAAAACACTTATTGGTAGCTGTGCTCGTTGGCATTATGGTTGCCATGGTGATTGCAGAAGAATGGGCAGGTATGTATCAAATGAACCTTGTGGTTGATATTGTATTTTGTTGACGGCGCCGGCGTACAACAAACAGTCGCGTCAAAAATGTTAAATGTCCCTTTAAGACCCAAAAAACACAAATAAGTCACATTCTGAAACATGCATGTTCCATAACATTAAAACAAACTGTACTTATTTGACCTCAGCTGACGCCTGGTGATTTTGGAAAAAAATATCTGATCGTACTCTTTGAATCCATCTTGCACAGTTAATGCACAATGCCCAATATATGCCAAATAATCCCACCATGCACCTTTAAGGAACTCGTGACTCAACCAACGTGACGTACGTGATAATTCTTTGTAAGCCGACGGCTGCGGTGCCGGTGCCGGTGGAGGTGGAGGTTGAGGTGCCGGTGGAGGTGGCTGTGGTGGTGGGAGTGTGGGTTGGTGTGTTGTTGGTGTTGTTGCTGGTGGTGTATTGACTCAACCAACGTGACGTATGTGATAATTCGTTGTAAGCCGACGGCTGCGGTGCCGGTGGTGGTGGCTGTGGTGTGGGTTGGTGTTGTTCCTGGTGGTGTATTGCTGTTGGCGAAATTATTCAATTTAATCGCCTTGTTGTGTTGTACGCATGCGATTTCACACTCCGAGATCGGCCAGTTTTCTGTGTCTGAACCTGACCCCGCCTCCCAGACCGAACCGGCAAATATTCTGTTACATACATGAAAATCGCGAAAAGTAAGTAAGACCTACAATAAAACCGAAAACGCTTTCCAAGAAAATAACATTATTTCTCTAGCAATCGCACTAAAAATAAATACGGCAATCGATTACCTCTGTAAAAAAAGAACGTGAGCCTAAAATGTGTATGAACTTGGAGCCCAAAATTGTTTAAAATGGTGTTCTCCGAGAGTGGCTTTCCTTTTAACCCTTATAGACGAATCCAACGAGCCAAGTGATGGTCAGAACTCAGTCAGCCGTTACTGGGTCCCGACTGCACCAAACTGGTGTTGTTACTGCACAATTGGGTGGATTAAATCCGCTTAAAAATCGATGTTGAATTGTATTGTGTTGTAAACTTTCATCATTCTTTTGTCTTCATGTCACACGGGTGATGGAATGCAGTTTAATATCCCCGCCAAGGCCACATCATTTCACATTTTAGGTGGGATAGACCTAAAGGGGGACCAAGTTATGGCTGCTATTGCGGTGTAGGAATGCGTGAAAATGGATTCGTCTATATGTTAAACGACGATTTTTAAGAAATAAATTATTTTATCGGGAAACTAGGAGGTTCCACATCCCTTAACAACTGTTGGCTCCTGTACAAAGAATAATATATAGAAACACGAGATAAAATGGTGAATTTAAAAATGGAGTCATCTTTTAGGTCACCCTATTCTAAATCCATACGCCCTGTGTGGAAGATTATGGTAATTGCGTCCATGAGAGGGTGTATGGGTTTTAACCGGAATGGCCTTATTAACCCATGTTTTACTTTTACAAAGGTGACGATTCAGAAGAAGCAGTATTCGTGGAAGATCTTGAAGCATATTTTCTAGCAAAGAGAAACGGATTAGAGAACTTTATGGTGAAAAGAGGAGCAAAGATTGGAAGTAAGTATATAGATGTACCTCGACCATTCGAACTACTCTCTTTAATCGGCCGATTAAAATACGTCAATCTTTTAACGATTGATGATAGGAATCAATCTAAATAGATCGAAAAAAAGATTGAAATGTTTTTTTGTTTTCAATCTAACTCTCTTTGTAGACTGATTTCACTATCTAATCAAGAGTTACTCCTAATGTACTGCCAAATGACATGTGTTGCATATGTTTGGAATGCATTTCAAACTGTTCTAGAGTGAACATTTTCAATTTTTTTTCTTTTTTTCAACTGGAAAGGACTTGTCCCTAATATGGGACGGCAAAAGATTGAAAAAGATGACAATCAATCCTTTGCCCATACCTTTAATCACTGAAAGATTGTAAAAGATTGAGCATCACTCTTTTTGATTGAAAAAAAGCTTGAAAAATTCAAATCACCCGACTGATTGTGCAGTCGAAAACGATTTGTCCATAGTTCGGGACGGCGATTTTGAAAATTCAATCTTTTTGATTGAATATTCAATCGGGCAATTTAGAGACTAATCAACACCTTCTTCAGCATAACAACTGTGCAGCGCGTTGATTCTTGCTGTATCATATCTAAATCAAAATAAATCATTTTCCTCTAACAAAAAGAAGCCCAGGTTGACTTTTTAAAGCCTCCGCAAAAGAAGTTTGGGCTATTGGGCTACAGTCGTAGTCCATACACCCCCTGTGTAAGACATATCATACCTTAAACGGGACCTTAATATTCCACATAGGGAGAGTGAATTTCAAATGGGTTTACCTGAATGGGTGACTCCATTTAAAATCTAAACCACCTTTGTAGGAGATTACGGTCATGTCTACCATAGGGGTTATAAAATTTAACTGGAATAGCCCATTTCAATGCGTCTTTCAAACAAATATGTGAGTTCTAGGAAATCAGAAAATAAGATTCTGAACGTCAACTTAACCTATCGTCCTGCATTTTGCACAAAGCACAATGACTACTTAAGTTGACTTTTTAACCGGGCTTTTAAAAAATTAAATGAATAAGACATTTCGTCTTTTTGTTGGTGAATAATGGTTGAAGATTGGAATAGATCTATGCACAGGATGTATCAAAATAATTCGTACTCATCAATTTTGATGTTTGTTGAAAAGCCTGCCTCTTCTAAATGTGACAGTTAGATAATCGTGAAATGTACAGAATATGTAGTTTGTGACGTTTTATACAATAACCTGTATTACATTACTGTATACAGTAAGCAAAAAATTAAGGTACCAGTTATACTCCTTGTATATCCTAAACAAAGACAGATATGTCATAAATAGAACCAGCAGCTAATAGCTGCATCTTTTAGCTCGAATTTAAGACCTCATTTGTTGAAATAGAAATAAAACCACGACGATCCAAATATCCAAGGAAGATGCCAATTTAAAAGTTACAGTTTACTCCATTGCAAGCCCTATTGATTTGTACACAAAGCATTCGCAAACAAGAGAACTAGCGCCGTGCTTCTATTGATTAGCACGTTAAAACTATAGCGTCGTGATTCCATTGATTAGAACACAAAAGTGCAACTTTTGATTTAGTGTTTTAGATCACCGTTTCTTTAGTACTCAACCAATTTCAACAAATAAGGTCTTAAATCAGAGCTAAAGAGAAACATAGATATTGGCGACTGCTTGTTTTAATTTTGACATACTTGGCTATACAGGGGTGAACACAACTGGTACCTTAATTTTTTGGCTTACTGTATGTTGAATTTGATGTGTCAGACTCATCCATTATCAATTTAAAAAAATTAAAACTGATGGGGTACGAATCATTTTGATACAGCTTGTAGACATGCAATTCAAACACAGAAGTTACTACAACAATATTGTACATATTTACTAACCAAAAAAAGTGGACTACAATGTATTATGTATTCTTAAAATACACTACGTTCAAAAGCGTGATATTTTGTTTAAAGATCAGCCTCACACAATTTGTCTTTTTGACAAGCTTTACGCGTTTATTAATTAGTCTTGGTTTGATACTTATGCGTGTAAAAACTCAGACTTCCATCAGTGCACAATGGGTTTATACGTACCCATATTAATTAGCTAATTAACGGCTTCAAAAAAAATCCAAATTATTATTGAAGAAAAAAAGAAGTAAAGAAAAATGCCTGGTTTTTGTATGTTTTATTAAATGTGATAACTTTTTCAGGTTGTACAACCCATCAGGGCAAGCCTTGCGCCATCTGTAATTTGAAAATCAAGAATCCTCTAAACATGAATCGTTATATCAGCTGTCAGACGGTAAGTAAGCATGAGATTGAGATTCATACACCATAGATCTAAAGACATGACCTCAATCTTCCACACTAGATTTATTAGACCACGGTTGTTTGATGTATATATAATTGGCTTCATTATTAACTAAATGAAAACTATAGATGGCGCTATTTATCCTAAATCATATTCTTTATTTGCAAGGTGTAGGTGATTAATACTGCCATTAAAACAGCTGGTGAATAGGTGAAACAAGCAATAAAGAAATTTTATAAACATATTTTATCAAAAAATAATAGGAATTATCTGTATTAAAAGCTTGAAACAGTAATTTCCAGTAGCTAAATAGCGCCACCAATTTTGTCATTAATAGATACATTTTATATACAAAAAAAATTATAAAAATGCTATAAAAGTGAATAAGTTTGTAAAAGAGGGGAAATTAACTTGAGAATGACTCAAAAGCATATGTATACATTAGCATGATATCACATTCAGCTGTTTAATCCTAAAATTTGGTTGTACATGATGTTTTGTTTGAAATGCTAATAAATGATCCCATCAAACAACCGTGAGACATGACCTCAGAGGGTTGACAATTCCAATGGGATTACCTAATGTGCACTTCAGCGTAGTACCAGCACGCGTCAGCACAAAGTAGCAATACTCCTCTTATTAATTTGACAGCTCCCCATACACCTGGGTAAGGTGATGCAAGCGAGGTGAAGCGCTAGCATTACCAACTTTGGCGCTGCAAGTATTCGAATCTACGATCACAAGATTTTACCTATTACGCGTTCCTTACCGAATTCATCCGTAGATGACCAAAACAAATTACGAATTGACTGAAGTGGCCTATTATAATTGACAAATCAATCAAGACAATAGGCTAAAACAATTTATTGTTTGTTCGTTTTGTTTGTTTATCAAGGTTGCTTTGTAAGATTCCCCGTCTCATTTTCATGTAGTCATGATGTATTGCGCCACTATGGTTGATAAATAGCTTTCTAAAGTATTTGCTAGTTGACGCGACGTTTCTATCAGATTCAGATTCATTTATTTGGTTTCATCTCCAACATACATATTCATAATAATAAAAATAATGATAATAATAATAATTGTATTATTGATAGTAATAATAAAAATATTTATGATATGATTTGAATAGAATATCATATGATAGAGACGGGGATGCCAATCTAGAACGCATAGCGTGAGTCAGGTGGCACCCCCACAAAGGTATTATACAATCACTAAATAATTATATCATGGAAGATGCTTTATAAAAATCTTATTTGCATAAAATGCATTTTGAAAACAGAAAATCTACCCATCTAAAAGGTACCCATGAATATAATATTGATTATAGGTAAAAATGAAATTAGGAACGGGATTGTATAATAGAAAAATTAGGGTGCAAGGGGGGGGTCAGGACATAATAATATAATAATAAGGATATAATAATATAAATGGTCTAAATTAATTAAACGTACTTGTTGCTGGTGTCACTAGAGTTGTATTGAGCAAGAATATGTTTTTTAAGGGATTTTTTGAATGAAGCAAGGGAGCGGCAATTATTAATGGTTGTATTTATTGAGTTCCAGATCATTGGGCCTTGGGTTTTAATTGTATTTTTAGCAAGTTTAGAATCAGTAGTTATGAATGTCGGATCGGACAGAGAAATTTTTATTTGGGAGTCCCGGTGGTAATAGGTCATGATGATACCGGTACATATGCACTGCAAGTTGATGAGAATAAATGTCACGGATTTTAAATTCATTTAAAGAAAGAAATAATGGGGTTATATGTTCTAACCAGATTGAATTTCTATATCAAAGAAAGCAATGCAATTACTAACAACGGCACTACGTGTACTACGAAATCAATTCGTATGGGCACGAACCTAAATGTATACTTTTGTTAAGATGTAAAAAAAACTTTCTCCAGAAGCCAAAATATGTTAATGGGTAAAAATTGGGGACGGGTGGACTGCCAATCGGGTCACACACCTTACAGGCAATTTGATGTAAATAGATTTTACTTTACTCATGTTTATTCATCAGAAAACGGTATTGACGACTGAGTAAAAAATGAGACAAAAATGGGAGAAAGATTTTTTCCTTATCATGGATATAGGTCAGTACCACCAGAGCTTTTTTGATTCGATTATGTTCACACATATTCAGAAACTGTAATCTAGTAGTTCATCTCGAACTTGAAAAACATGTTTACGAGCATGACGAGCTTGGTAAATTAATATTTCAAGGGGTTAGTGCATGCAGGAAGGCTATAATGCAACAGCTGCCACATGAATTGTACACGTTTACAAATTCACTAATGGACATCAAAAGTTTGGAATATAATTATTATCTTTTTACCATGACCTTGCTTAAAACATGTAATGTGATATCAATCTGGTGAAGAAATTGGTATTTGCATAATATAGTTTGAGTTATAATTTTATACAAACAAAACTCCCAAATGTTGATTAACAATCGGCTACAAACGTATTTTTTATACATTTTCATTCAAAATGGCCATACTTTTTATAATAAAAATGTCTTTTAATAAATTCCGATATGCAGATAAAGGGTTCACAAAAAATAACTCCCCCCTAAAATTACAAGACATTTCTTTGCATAACTTGACATACATTTCGTTAATTTGAAAAATCTAAAAACCTGTGAATAAAGGAATCATTTTCCTACCCTCCCAAAGTTCTTTCCTTAAAACATCTTTTGTTTTTGCCAAAAATAATCACATTTTCCAAAAATAATGCTTTCAGAAAAAGTTGCACTTTTCCACATCCTATACATTTAATGTACAAAAACATTCTCGATATCAATGTTTTGATTTATTTAATGGTGTTTTTGTTTTCTTTAATTTTTATGTATACGATTACCCAGTCACCCGTGCAATCATCTTGCAGTACAAAACAATGACTAATTGACATGTACGGGTTTTTTCTAAAAGATTTTATTGAGCCGGTGTTTCAAAAATGGCAAAATCAATTTAGGAATTACAAAACATTTCTTTGCATAACTTAACATTCATTTTGTTGATTTGAAAAATTTAAAAACCTGTGAATAGAGGCATATTTTTTTTTTTTTTCAAAGTTGTCACTTCTCAATATCTTTTTGATTTGGTCAAAAATAATCACATTTTTAAAAAATGATGCTTTAAAAAAAGTTGCGTTTTTTAACATCCCATACATGTAATGTACAAAACTTTCTCGGTATCAATGTTACGATTGATTTAATTTGGTTTTTTCCTTCACCTCTTTGTCTCTTAGTCACCCATGCAACCATCGCGTAGTGAAAAATAATGATTTGTTGAAGCTAATTTTGACATAAACGAGGATGTTGAAAAGTGCAACTTTTTCTGAAAGCATCATTTTTAGAAAACGTGATTATTTTTGCCCAAAACAAAACGATTTTCAGACGAAAGAACATTGGGAGGGTAGAAAAACAGTTCCTTTACTCACAGGTTTTTAAATTTTTCAAATCCACGAAATGTATGTCAAGTTATGCAAAAAAAATGTTTTGTAATTTTAGGGGGGAGTTATTTTTTGTGAACCCTTTATGTTTACGCACCAGAACCAAATTTGTTCAATCTTTGGATCGACCGCCGATTAATCTAAGTAACAGAATTAATGCTAAATTTATATTGGCCAAAGATGAATTCATATGTTATCGCAATTAAAAATAGACAATTGATTTCATAAATAATAAGGCTCGACCAAGCATCGATGGTCGATCAAAAGATCGAACTAATTTGTTTCTATTGCCTAGTTTGATTATGACGTCTTTTTATCACGACAGATTGCGCACCAAAAGGGTACATATCAATACAGCTCCCCCTTCAAGCCGTGTCACATTAAGACCCCTTTATTATCATTATAAACTTTGACACGTATGCGTGTACCAGTACTCCACACGCTGGGACGCTTAGGTCACCTTCAAAATATCGGAGTGTCTTCCCGACAAAACAGCGTGTCCCCCGTTTAAAAAAAAGTATTCAAAACTTTTTCCATGACAGCTATTGCAGATGGGATACACTGACCCATCGAATATCTATATTAAATAAAATTTATGAACTATTCTCCTCAACATTAAAGCGAAATATATAACCTCTTGGTATTCAAATTACTAATCGACAAATTCATATGGTATACCAATAGGCCCCTGCGGGTTATTGGAACTCTTCAATGAAAATTTAATGCCATTCTAAAATATACCCTTTTAAAGATGGCGTATCAAATTATCCAGAGGATGATTTAAGCACTTCCCACCACGCCACTGTGTTGACATGCGGTTAGCACAGCTGTGTAAGTGAACATGACACGACTGCTCGCACATTGCACTGACGGCCATGGTTAAATTTGAATTTGGACTGATATATTTACAATAAAAACGCATTCACAATGCTGGTCGATTTCACATTTTATGTTACCTACAGAAGGTGTGAATTATCCTTCATGCATACATCACTTTAGATCTGAAATCGACCAACTAATAATGACACACGCACAATTCTTAAACAACGTCTTTTGCACAGAATTCAATGGGATTTGAAAAATAAAGTGGCAGTTGAAACTCTGGTGATAACACGTTTGCAGTGCATGATGGGGCTTCCTTAAATCATCCTCTGCAAATTATCTTACTTACTCTATTACACAAAATGGTGATTATGTCTCATGAAATCAACAAGATATATAAAGGTACTAAACGATAAAAACAGGTAATAAGAAAATGTGATTGACATTGTTTGGTGTCCCGTTTCTACTCAAGAGGCCAGTGTCCCTGGTTGACTTCAGAGTCGAAGAATACTGGTGCATATATTTAGCCATAATGATTTACGGTCCAATGCATTAGGGCCCAGAAAATTACTATTTTGGTTGAGATCCGTACACCCTATGGAAGACATTAGGCTGACTTTACCTTAAACTCCCACTTTAAAAGGATTCGTCACCTGAATGCTTCTACTTGGATGGATATAATATATAATACATAAATAGAACAGGAAAAAATAAGGAAGTGGTTATGTTTGTATATCGCTAGTTCAATAAGTTAAGGACTAATCTTTGTATTTCAAAACTTTGAATCTTGTTTTATACAAATAGAGCACATAAAATGAACGAAATATGTGAGTTGGCGTTTTTTACTATGCCCATACAACCATGGAGCATTTTACTAATGACATTAGTCTACGAATCGTATCTAAGCCTAGTTTATTCATATTCATTTTACCAACCATTTATAAACCAACCAGAATAACTGAACACAGCGCTACTATTATTGATAATATTCTTACAAATAACTATTACGATATTAACTCTAAAATAATTGTTACAGATATCAGTGATCGTTTACCAATTATATTGATCAAAAACAAAATGTTAACTGAACAGAGAAACTATAAGAGAACTTGTAATACAAGTAATATTAACAAAACATTGGATAACGAAACATGAAACACAATTAATTCTATAATATTGGACGTAAGAAAATAAAAACGTACAAGCTCAATATAATGTAATTCTGAGAAAATTTCAAATTAATATATATAATGACAATAGGACCAACATTAGTCTCCAATATCTAATCTACTGAAAAAACAACATTCAGCGGCAGTATGCATATGGAACCAATCGTTAGTGCAGAAGTGTTGGTCAAGAAAACATTGGTAACTACATTGTTAAATGAATTGAAATCTCAATTTTACATAAAATCTCCAGATTTACTAACAAGGGATGCAGATTGAGAAGCTAAATTACTGACTTCCAGATAAAAGCAGCGAAGGTTTTCTAATAAGTTTTTTTGGGGGGAATGTCACAATTATTAATTTGAACACTGATACAAAGCACACTTACCTGTAGCCTAAACAGGCGTTTTTATTTGAATCTTCACGAAATGGTACATTATTTACTTACTATAATTATTGCTTTATTGTTGTTGAGGTAGGCGTATCAAGTTGTAGAAAATTCATTCTGTATGTTGTTTGCTAGATTTAACAAAAATAATATCATCAGAATAAGGCTCTATACAATGGTAACGTAAATCTCCATATGTTTGCGTTTGTAGTTAATTTGAGATTATGTGGGTAGTAACTCAAGTTTTTAATTAGTTTCTCATAATCCCAAGATTATTCTTCCGACACCGTTGCTATATCATTTAAAAATCTAATATGATATTGTGTGATTAGGGTATTGCGTCTGTATGCGTCACACTATGTAAATCATCATCTGAGGAAACGTTTTCTCTTTATTTGATTTTTTCCCAATATTTGTAAGATGTTAATTTCTTCCGTGGTCGGAACTGCGCGTATATATCTCGTACACAAGCGTAACCAGACAGGCTATAAACAATCACGCTGATTGGCTAATCAGCAGTATTGACAACAAGACGGTTTACCAATTGGTGAAACTTTTACCTCCCCCCTCTCGACCCGCCAAAAATTATTTGCCCCCCCCCCTTGCACATGCCAAATTTTTGGGATCCCAATTTCCAAACCTTAAATATGGTCTATATACAATGTATATAGACATTATATAATATACATGTATATAATGTATATTATACATGTTGCGAGCGCAGCGAGTAGGAAAATGTGCATATTTAAGCGTTTCCGTGCCGTTTTCCTAAGCCTTTTTAGCGCATTTTATTTAAAAGGGGCCCAATGAATGTGTGCCAAAAATCGCTTGCCCCCCCTTCTCGGCTTGCCAAAATTGCATGCCCCCCCCTTTGGCTCTCCAAAATGTCTTGCCCACCCACATATTCTACATAACTCACCTTGATACAAACACACCCCACAAACCGACATACGTAACACCTATGCCAAGAGACTACTTATTTTGCTAAAGAGGCATGGTCCGATGTTGCATGTTCTGCTTTCTATCTTAGATTGATGTCTACCTATTAAAACCATTTCCAAAATTTGAGTTGCATTGTTGTGATATGAGAAGCAGAAACGTGTATAACAATTCCCCTTAGACCAACTAGTACATACACATCGGTGTGGTAACCACAAATCACCACGTTTTTGTTCACACCATTTAAACAGAATATACTCGGGCGTTAAATTCCACTAGTAATGAGAAAATAATGAGCTTTCTTCTAATTCCAAAATCCCAGTTTTGATGAATACAAATGGGGGACGAGGCTGTTCATCGGGCCAAGGACCTTTAAACTGTAAATGTCACGTTCTAGACAAAAATGACTATTGCAAAAATCTCGAGTTTGGGACATGATTCATTACACTGAAATCTTTTACAATTACACAATGACTTCGAACTCTCAACATAACGAATCACCTATTATTCTACACGTAACAAACCTGTCACAGTGTTATTTATGTGGTTTTCTAGTAATCTTATGATAAAGCATCACACAAATAATGCACGTAATTACTCTATTTTTAATTTCTTGATATCTACATGTCATGGAAAAAAGTGTGGGAAATCTGTCACCTTCTCCCAAATTCATGTAAAGTCATTCTGGGAAGTAAAAGCTATAGACCTTTTCAAATTAAGCTCGGAAAAGTTCGGAAAACCGTGCTATTTAATCAGTAAGCTAGGTGGTCAAATTGTACCCAAACTGGGGGACAAGAATCTAATGATATATTCTTAAAGTGTATGTAGCTGGGAGGAAAAGCCGATGATCAATTTAAAATTTTGACCTTTCATATTGAAGATATGGATTTTTTTCCCAAAAAGACCTAATTTTTTTTGCTGTTTTGGGAAAAAAATCCATATCTTCAATGCGAAAGGTCAAAATTGTCAATTGATCGTCGGCATTTCATCCCACCTACATACCCTTTAAGTATAAATCATCAGATTTGTACAATTTACTTCGAGCACTATTAAATATCAAAAATATCAATTTTTAATCATTTGCCATAAAATGTGTATTACATTGCGAATTTCAAAAATCTAAATTATTTGATATCAGAAGGACATTCTTCGTATTCAGAATGCAACTCGATATGTCTGATGTGCTCTAATGTCCCAACAATAAATACTGTCCAAACGTTCATACCCCATCCCTTAAGAAAAACATCGTCTACAGTCAGTCTACTCTGAAGTACAAAGTACCGACGCGGACGCACACATTGTGCCGACTTTGAAGGCAGGCATACCTCAGCAGAGACGCAGCACTGCGCACTGTTTACGCGCTGTATACGCGAGCGTTGTCACTTTGTACTTCAGAGTGGACAAACTGTAATTTATATTTTCTGTCTGTCGGCAAACAGAAATAACACCTTGAACCTACACTGTGCGATTATGCGTAGCTCGCAAATCCGAGTCAAATATCAACTGAAATTTTAGCAATGCGCTAAAGTGAAGAGTGATTGAATAAAATGTACTGCAACGAAACAATAATATTGTGAATGCAAGTTATAGACACACTTCACCAAGTCAATTAAGTGCGCTTCAGACTCCGTATTGTACGTACAATATTGTATGTACAATATTTTTCGTGACGTCAGAAAGTATTGCACGTACAATAAAAAGTATGTACCGGGAAAATATATATTTTGCCACAATCATTGGTTGCTTAATTGATACGGAGTTGCCAAATTTCTAAGAGTGGTAAATTTAGTGCAGTGTTCGTGCACGGAATGATGAACATCTTTTTATGTCTTCTTGTATTCAACTGTACTTGAATTATTATATAATCAATGGGCACCTTTAAAGTTAATAATATTAATACTGATATTAATATAAAAAAATATTAAAATTGTAATAATAATTTAAATGGCACATTCAGTTCTTATTTATTTATTTATAGGTTCATTTATTTAGGCCTATTTGTTTATTTATTTATTGATTGATTGATTGATTGATTACTGATTGATTAATTGATTTAGAGATTAATTTATATTTAGTCATATATTGATTTAGTCCGTTTCTTAAGTATTATTTATAGGCCTGTAGACCCGGATGCAACGCCTTCTATACTTTTTCATTAATTATAGGCCTATTAATAGTAATGCGTTGAGATTTTTAAAAGTAATATCCGCCTTTATTTCTTTCTTTTTGAAATGATATACTCGTTACAAAAACAAATCAGCATGGAAAACATTTTTTTTCGTCAGAGGCAGATATTTGGTCTAATCAGTTAAGCGTCCAAAACACCACAGTTAAGCGTCCAAAATTGTAAGTGGGCTTTCTTTTTTTTACCTCATTATTTCGTTAAAATTACTCGAACACCCTCCTAAGAGTTGTTACTAATAAACATTTCATAATTTTGGGCAAAGAATAGCCAAATAGTTGACCGAAATCGTATATTTGCATCAATATTTGACTGAAATCGTATATTAGCATTACCGTCCCTTCGTGGCTTTATTGCAAGCCAAAGTGCTGCTAAATGTGAAACGCGATTACTTAAAATATTGAAAGAGTTTCAACTATACGAACATATTTCTGAAATATGTCTCTCTGATTGGTTGATTATCAAGAGGATTACGGCATCCTCAAAGCCTCCTGCTGTAATTCTCTATTCGATATCTATTATAGGACCGATCTTTTGAAATCCATACAACCGTGTCAAATGAAATAGTCTCGAATCATAATTTGTGCACGATACAACGTTGATAGGCCTACCGTACGTCAGATTTCGGAATTTTATTGAAAATAGGCATAAATTACATTGAACAGGTTGAATGCTGGCAAAAGTAGACAAAATAACTATATGGGTCGAATTTACATTAATCAGTGTCCTGGGCCTGGGTAACATTTAGGACTCCTTCGCATTCTAAAACAATACTTCACCAAATGTCCTTGCTTTCATTTTCTCATTTAATTTGTTTTAATTTTAATTAATTTCTTTATCCACTGGCTCTGTGGTAAATCCGGTATTGCCAAATATTTCTCGTCCGTTATCCGTGTTAATCTATTTATTAATTAAAATGCACCATCTATTAAATTCCTGTAATACAATGTATAGGCCTAGTGTATTTGACAACAAAGTTATTTTTATTTTTGATTGGAATTTGGGGTTCCAATTTACAAGTGGTCTGTTTTTACACGATTTCATATATAAAATATGTTTGGGCATGGCGGAATTAGTATATGATTAAAAATAGACATACTCTTAGGCTCCCTTTTTAATGTTTGTACATTATTAATATTAATATTAATGTACAAAATGCAAACGAATGTGTATATATTTGATTGTTTTGTAAACATTAAATTTGATGTTTACTCATAATTATGTCTGGAAAGTCAGGGATAAAACTAAGGAGTATCGGTATTTAGTTTCCTGGGAAAGTGGATCAGATGAGCAGTGAGTAAAAACATTAGCGCTAAATGTTTATTTTATTTTTATTTTTTTATGAATTTATTAGGCCTACTGGTAAAGTGCAGAAAAACCTCAAAACGCACTCTAGGATTTTTCATCAGCAGCAGTAGAAATTTCTCTTGCATAGATTTTCGGGTGACCTCGCTTGGATTTAGCAAACAATGAACCGTCAGGGTTTTATATTATATAGCGCGTTATTTAATCTGATTCAACTCGTCGTGGCACGTATATTTATTGGACGTGCAATACTTTTTGGCGTCACGAAAAATATTGTACATACAATATTGTACGTACAATATGGAGTCTGAAGCGCACCTTACAGTCAACTTGTAAATAATGACATTATCTTGGGTTCATATGAAAAGGTTTCTATACAAAAACGATTCTCTTATAAACCATCATGCGCACAGTTTCCACCTCGATACACTTGAACACACATTTTCGTCCCAAGAGCTTCTACGCAGAGAACAACAAGCAGCGAATGTCTCCACCACAGTCTTTGATTACACTACACGGTTGAGTGCATAACAATGTAGGATCTGTGAAGCTTCTAGCTAAAAAATGGGCCTCTTTGATTAGTTTTTGTCGAGACCTCAAGTGTTCCCTTCATCCAATCAGATTTTTTTTTATATCAAACGAAAGCTAACACTTCCCCCTAAAAACACTTTTAGTCACTAGGTCAACAGATAACACGATTCAATGTTATAGCAAAGCGAATGTGGAAAATCTGTTGAAAACTACCTATTCAAGCACATTTTTTGACCAAAATGTAGGTTTTAAAAGTCAAATCTCAAGTGTTCCTTACAATATTTTTCAAATTTTGTGTCATTAAATGAAAAAGCACACTTATATTGTCCATATACTAGAGTCACTAGAATGGTTAATTCTCTTTAAATTGCAAATCTTGTGCAAAGAGTTACCATTTTCGCCTGTTTTGTCCGGTTTGAATTCAATGAACTATGACTTTTAAAAAAGAGCGCTTAGAAATTGATATGCGACTAAATGAGGTAAAAAATGCATATTGAAAACTGTATTTTTATATCCTTTTCTTTTCTCTGTTCCTTTTATGTTCTTTTTGTTTTACAGGCTAAAGGTATTTAAGAAGATTTCTATTACCAGCGCAGGAAGATGCCGGAGGGTGGTCTTCAACAAACTGTAAATGAAGATATCCTACTCAGATTATAGAATATTCTTAGTTTCTCTATACTTAGATACCAATATTATAAGTGCGACTGTAAAGTGAAGTAAAATTGGCAAATTCTGGCAATCAAAGAAAGTATGAGCAAAATTGACTTTCGGCTAAAAAAATTAAGAACATGCGATATTCACAAATTTGTCTCCTAAATATGAAATGAGTAATTATTTTATCCAAACAACCGAGTTAAAAGTAAATATATCTTGAAATAATTATGCAATGAGCACTATTATCCCCACTCCACCAACAATATCTATAGGGTTCACTCAGCGCTACCCGCGGGTAAGGTGGTAGGGTAAACATTTTATCACTAAAGGAACACAAGGGATGGACTCCGATTACCTTAAGTCGTTCGGGTATAAATGTAAGCGATGTTTCTAATGCCGGATGACAATCCTGGGGGTTGGTACTAAAGCATTTTCCACCCTGATATGGCAGTGGCGTCAAAGCGTTGAGGCAGATGTTTCGCGGGCGCATCTATGCGGCGTCTTTAAGCCCCTAAGCGCTTGCGTGTGTACGCCAGCGCTTTGAGCGAACACTACCGATTTGTAGCTGCGTCCAATGAAATGCACACTGACGTCACTGCCACATCAAGGTAGAAAATGCTTTAGCGTTAAAACGATAAATGTTAAAGCAAAACTACTTTTGACCCCACAGAGTATATAAATGAGGAAAATATCAAGGTTAAATTAATAAGTATTACTATGAATAATGCAACTTTCCCCCATAAATAATACATTAACGTCGGTATTAATAGGCATATTATTACACCAGTAAAATGTGCTTCTAGCATGTTTCAGGGTAATTATTTGATTCCGGCGGGTAAAGATTATAACATACAAAGAGATTACAACAATGTTACTGCTTTTTATATTAGCATATTAAAAATCGGTGCTTAGTTGTTTGGTTATCAAAAACTTCCTTCACCCAAAGGCATTTGCAGAGCTGCACAGATAGTGGATATTACAATGATCGGCTGCAATCGGCCTAGTTGGTGCGATCTGATTCGATGATTTGCAGCGAAATTACAGCGCTTTGAAACCTCTAGAAATATGCGCTATATATATAAATCCAACATTTATTTATATTTTCATGTATGACACATACTTTCTCTTCCTCTCATTGTCTTTACAAGTTATATCCTTTTACCACAATAAAAAAGTAATTGTCAATAATTATGAAAAAATATATATTGGATACCGACGGAATTAGCGACTGAACCTTCTCTTATATTATGCTCGCACACTAGAGGTTTTTAGGGAGGAAAAGAGGGTAAAAGTATAGAAATGGTCAAGGGCAGAGTAGGATATTCTTTTGGCGATTCTTCATAATTGTTATATCGGTCGCCACACTACTACTCCATCATATGCCTACATTATTATCATATCATGATTAGGGTGTGTTTTCTCAGTAACACAGGTGGCGCTGTAACGCTCTCAGCTTCCACATAATTATTTTAAGTTGATTTTTTGTAGCAATGCATTCAGTTAATTAAATAAGTTGTATCGTTGTCTTCTTTCTTGGATAATTATCTGCGACGTGAATTTATTATGAGGACCGTTTTCAACGCGAACTTGTTAAAATTATTATGCATCACCAAGTCAACTATAACAGTACAATTAATTGGTTAAGGTAATTATAATACGGTATAGTTGTAGTTATAAATAGATGGCGGTATATCGGATGTGTTCTAGAAAGATATCAGCCGATGCGAGACATTGGATAATAAATGAGAGGATTACAAAGGATACATGCTTGGAAAATATTATTACATAACTAAAAACTGTTTGATGTGTATATCATTATAGCGCCATCTATAGTTTGATATACTTTGATATATTTTTGCCAGCGAAGTGGTATTGGGGTGAAACGTCACACATTGCAATGTGAGATTTCGATAAAGTGGTAACCACCAAGAAGCTGATTTGTTTTTCAAGATTCCTGCATGAATTCCAAACAATTATGGACTGGTCTCGTAATTTCGGCATAAAATAACATAATATTCAGAATATAGAATTCAGTTTGTCAAAGTTTTGTTTTTATCTTTTTCACACATTGGATGTTCAACTGATCAAGTTTTTGTAATCCTTATATGTTTAATTTTATTATCTAAATGAACATATTTCTGCCACATTTTTAGACTCATGTCTACCTATATAGGGCTACCGATGATATTATATTCTAATTACAAGATTAAAAAAAAAGGATATGAAAAATAAACTGTAGGTCGATAAAAGTGCATCATTATAACAAAATAAATACCTTTGATTTGGAATTATTTACATAGTTCTAAAACAAATCCAGTATAAAATGGGTGATGTTGACATACCACAATGACGTTTCGAGCTGTAACACAGCACTTTCTCTCAAATTGAATGACCAGCTTTGACCTTAGACGTCTGTTGCTTCCTGTTGGTAGCTGACGTAGGTGGTGCTGTTATTAACTGATCATAGATGTGCGGAAGGAAGTAGTTTTCACAATCTCTGTTGAGAGTGACAGTGCCACCTACGTCAGCTACCAACAGGAAACAACAGACGTCTAAGGCCTTTGATTTGGAAATGAATACCTTCTCCTGCTGATCACCCGAAATCATAGATGTTACCTCCATTCGGAGGATATTTCCTTTCAAACCATACACACGTCTATATAGCTATACGGTGTGTCATAATTGATGTCCCTCACTGCCTGGGGTGGTAGTAGTCATTACAGGAGTCAATCAATTTGATGCATTGCAAACAATCATCTAATTTTCGTCTTGCATCTGTACGCTGCAGCTTTTAGATCATCAAAATTCACTGAACTTTCGCCATATTACAACCATTTTTATAGACTAGTGAATATTATCTATACCGGAAGTAGAAGATTATCGATTGGACCTTTTAAAATGGCTCCTGGAAACTGTTAAGATTCAACTGAGCTGAAGCTGAAAGAAAGGTTCCTGTAAACTTAAAACATGAAGTTAAAATGTTTAAAGAGATTTGTGAACTATTGGGGAGAAATGAGAAATGGGTAGATTGATGGTGGATATTGGAAAAACAACCTGGACCCACTTTGTTTAGGACCAAATGGGTCAGGGACAAAAACCAATGTTTTCAATGAAGGTAAGGAATGGATCCAAGCACTCATAAGCGGCAAAGTGGACAGAAGTCAGAGTTACTGGGTCGAATGTGTGCACAATGTATTTGAAAAATATGGTAACAATAATTTCTAAGATTTGGACAATAATTGTGAAGAAAAAAAAAATTAATCTTTTTTTCTTCTTCCATTATTTCATCGGTAAATATACGGAGGGACATCAATTATGACACACCCTATATAATAACCGTTGAATGGAGGGGTGACTGATAAATTGCAGTTCCCGACAATAGGCAATATATATATATATATATATAACTATACATCCTACTCAATCTCCAAACACCCTATCCTCACAAGCGAATGACCCCAGGGTTGATTTGACCGACTATAGATGAGTTGACCTCAATGTTTATCACCAAAGGCAAGGGACTGGTATATCGATATGCTTGTGCGAACTGCATACAACCACTTCAGTGTTCAATAGCCTTCTTGTGATGTGGCGATAATTTTAAAAGCACAGACCCTGAACAAAATATGATGCGCGCGCATATTGCCAGGCAAAAAAACAACAACAACAAAACAAAACAAAAAAATGACTTTGTGATGATGCATGCGAATACTGCCGGGCAAATGACGTCAGAAGTCAACTCATCTATTTCTATACTCGTCCTTCCCACAATTCAACTATCTCTGGTTACAGTCAAAAATAGGCCTCCGAAGATATGGCCAGGGAACACTATACAAAGTAAATATTTATGTGAAACGTATTTTTTTTTAATTTTTGTGAAAGCAATTTTCCCTCAGTATATGACCTTGAGCACCACCAATAGATGTGGATTTCCATAGTGCAGCTGAGACCTAAAAAGCCTTAAATATTATTGTTGACGAACACACGTCCCTCCATACACACGGACATACAGACACCCCGCCACATGACTGATTGACTGACGGACACACGACACGTATGACGCCATAAGGTATTTTCCTTCGGACGAACCAAAATGAGTACATTTTAAATGGACAAGAAATTATTACGTTTTAGTATGTTATTGATAGTTATTGAAATTATTTAGGTGGTGTATGTTACTTCGATCGAGTGCACATGTGGTTATGTCACAAAACGGCAAATGTTATTGCAATTAACGATGGTGTCGTAATCTACTTCTGACGTGTCTGTCATCGTCATGATGAAAAAGTTCCTTTACTCGATAAATAACAGTGTTAATGGACCGGCAATTTCAAGGGGTTATGAACTTTTGTACGTTTGACAATGTTAACATGTGTGCAAGACTTTGAATCACTAAAAGTGTATTCAAATCTACACAACTTGGCCTATATTCTTCAAAAGATGCGTCAAAATTGATATGAAAATTCTATGCAGGAATCTGAATACATGTTGATGAATTAATCATGAAAAAGTACATAAACGAGGGCAGAGTGCAAGACCATGGTAAGTGACATTTTTGGCGAATTTTGTAAGCGGATGAATTTTGAAAATCAATTCGAAAATTTACAATTTAAAGCTGATGTCATGGTTTTTTTTTAATTCAATGATTCAAATGCACTTATGATGGTCTTGCACTCTGCCCACAATCTGGTTACGTAATCTTTGCCCTAAGCCCATACTTGTTGGGGAAAATTAGCAATCCTTATATATTACTTTCACTTTAATATAAACTGAGCTCAAAAAGAAACTTATAATTTTTTACAACTTATGAATCACAAGGTCATATCTTAAAATACTGTCAATCAAAATGAACCAAAATTACACACAGGATTACCTTAATACTCTACTCAAAACACATGTCAGTAACCAAGCAGTTGTCCAACTGACACAACAGCAAAATGCACTGTCATGGGACAGCTTCCTGGACTTCCTTCACTTTCACAGCCCAATATTTGGCACCCAGGACAAAAAATCTGTGAGAATGCACACAAGATCCTTGCACAGATGATAAAACGGTGCTGCTTTCTGCTTTTCATACACTTTTTTTTCATGAAACAGGGCTGGGCTGTGAATTGAATGTGGTCCAGGAAGCTGTCCCATGTCAGTGCATTTTGCTATTGTGTCAGTTGGATAACTGCTTGGTTACTGACATGTGTAAAGAGTAGAGTATTGAAGTAAATCTGTGTGTAATTTTGGTTCAATTTGATGGACAGGATTTCAAGATATGACCTTGTGAAAATTATAAGTTTCTTTTGAGCTCAGTTTATATAGCTGTCTTGAAAAAAAATTGGAAGTTTTACATTTTTCTGTCAAAAATAAAAGAAAGATAAATTACTCTGGTCGGATCCGGCACCAAATAGTTTATGAAGGTTCTGAATTCGCGTATTATTATTTTATTAGTTTTATAACTAATTAGATGACATCATGCGTGAAGATGTATCACATATAAGATTCGGTTCGGCGGCACGTCATATGGCAGTTCCCTATGGGCGTTAATTAGCTCCAGATAATACCAGGACCAGAGCTCGTAAATCATTCCAAACAAGGTAAGCTTCAACATTTTTTATCTATTTTGTAATTAACGTTCTCCATGTGGGTAACAGGTCCCGATTAACGACCTCGTCCCTGCCCCTTTTGTCCCGGGAAACTGAGATGTCGATTTCAGAAGAAAGCTGTGATTTTCTTATAAACCCAGGTCGGGGTGGGGGGGGCAGCCGACACTCAGATGACCCGTTACTCAGAAGGCCCGCTATTCAGATCTAGTCAAATTGTGAATAGCGGGCTTGTTTTCATTTTAAATGACCCGCTAACCAGAAGACCCACTTATCAGAAATCCCGTTAATCAGATGGCCCGCTACTCAGAAAATATTTTCTGAGTAGTGGGTATTTTCTGAGTAGCGGGCCTTCTGATTAATGGGCCCTTCGCAGGGTAGTGTTAGAATTACAGTTAAGGTTAGGGTTAGGGTTAGGGTTTAGGGTAAGGGTTAAGTGTTATGGTTGAATACAGCTCGCTAGTCAGAAAAAAATTGGAGCAGCGGGACTTTAGTATAAAATTCAACAAAAAGCCCACTATTCAGGAAGTCCGTTATTCAGAAGGCCCGCTACTCAGAAAATTCTGACTAGCGGGCCTTCTGAATAAAGGGTTTTCTGAATAGCGGGTCTTCTAACCACCGTGTCTGCTGAGTGACGGGCTGTAGCCGGGATCACTGAATGGGACTTTAAACGATACTTGATCAAAACAAAAGTTTTTAAAACATTTAAAATTGTTTATAAATCACTTAAAAACGAAGGATATTAAAAGTACTTGTAATCCAAATTTGGTATTTTTGAAATGAAAAAATTGGCAAAACGAAGAAAGCAGCAGTATTGATGAAGTTGAAGCCCCATTCAAATACATGTAGCTAATTTATATATACTGTCAGTATATAAATAACAGATTCATGTAAATGTCTTATTTTGTCTTTAAATACATGGCTTTCGGCTGAACCAATAGCAGGCTATGTTAGCACATATATGACAATAACGAAGGTACCAAAATCTGAATTTTGATGATTTTTACGATCGTCCGGATGAGCAAATCACTGAATGGGCTTTTAATGTTTATGAAAAAATGAATTGATGATAACATGGTGCTAGCACTCTAGAAGTACGTGTACAGTTCTAAAGGCCATTTAAATACAGATTTTTACTTCTAATGTCCAAACCGCTGAAATAATTTAGTTCAAATCGGGGAAAAATAACGTTTAGGATATTGTTTACCATAGTTATAGAATATCTATCGTGACGTACCTTTACTTTAACCCCTAGTCCCAAGCCCTAAGGCACAACGACTAATTTGGTCCTATAGCAGTATCAGTGACCCGATAGGCACCGATGTTTTTTCTATCGTACCCTGAACATTTGAAAGAAACTCACAGCGTGGGTTCGAACGTAGAAACCTTGTTTTTGACACATGTTTTTAAGTTTTATGAAAAAATGAATTGATGATAACATGGTGCTAGCACTCTAGAAGTACGTGTACAGTTCTAAAGGCCATTTAAATACAGATTTTTTACTTCTTATGTCTTAACCGCTGAAACAATTTAGTTCAAATCGTGGAATAATTCGTACCCTGAAATGTTCGTACCCTGAACATTTGAAAGAAACTCACAGCGTGGGTTCGAACGTACAAACCTTGTTTTTGACACATGTTTTTAACACCTTCAACCGGACAGTGTAATAGAGTACATAGCCTAAGACTGTTCAGCCCCCTTTGTTTAATAACTACATAAAATTGTTTTGTTTTTTATTTCAAGTTTCCAAGATGTTGAAGTCACACCTAGTCGTTCTGTTCTTTGCAATATTTATAATTGGTTCAGCGATATCAACGTTAGAAGAGGGAGATGATGATGAGTTTCTGTTAACGGCGGAGGAACTTGAAAAATATCTAATCGCTAAAAGAAACGGTGGTGTGGAACTCGAATATTACCAGAAACGCGGACGACCCAGAGTAGGAAGTAAGTATTCTAGTCTTCATTTCTTTTTCAGACAACAACATGAACAGCAATAGTGAACAAACATGTACACAAACAAACGAACACTAAAGAAGAAATAGGCTTTTTAAACTGAAAACGGTAGCACGTTTGTTTGCTTTCATTTTGCATCAACATAAAAGGAAAACAGAAGCTCTATAATTTATTCTTTATTGTGTTGTTTATATGTGTCTAAATAAAATACACATTACAATTACAGTGATTCGGTCGGTCGATTTGGGGTTTTAGGGTGTAAGACAATGCGAGACACAAATTAATATATGCGTCCTGTGAACTCAGGTAGTACAGTGGTTAGACTCTGGACTCTGGCTCCAGCTACTGTCAGCCCGAAAAACGTTATTTAAATCATAATTTCTCGGGAGTGCATCGTTTTTTCCGATTCTCGCATACACAGCAAAAACACTGTTTAAAATGTCGCTGTTTAAAACGATGTTGTTCAAACTTTGAACAACATTGTTTAAAATACAGTCCTTGAATTTTAAACAGTGTGTGTTTAATTCATGAATAATACCAAAAAAGGAACTTTTAAACAACGTTGTTTAAAAAGATCGAATTTTGTAAAGAGGGGTTTCCTTCCTTGAAATCAGGGTCAGATTCATCATCATGGCGGATGACTATGTGATTGACTTGCTCCAAAAGTGGGAAATGCCAGACCTAATTGATACATTCAGAGGTAAGTGTTTGGTTTAAATATTGTTTGATGTGATAGAGTATTATATGAACACACAGTGTGTTGTACATGCTAAATGATGCAAGCTGTGCAGTAGTATGCAGCCGTGACAAGTAGGCAGTGTGAGTGTAAGCTTAACCACATCAAACCGTAATATTTAAACCAAACACTTACCTCTGAATGTATCACATTCACACTGCTCATGCACAGATGCATGGGGCTGATGTGCATGTTTTACAGTCAGTTCTTCTTGCCCATTCTCCCAAGTAAATTGATTTCAACAAACAAAAATGTTTAAAACTTTTAAACAACAAGTTTAAACAACTATGTAGGCCTATGTTTTAAACAATTGTTTTAAACAACAGCTTTAAACAACTGTTTGTTTTAAACATTTGTTGTTTAAAATACTTTAAACAACTGTGCACATTTAAACAACTAAAATTAAACAACCCAGATGTTTAAAAACTGTTGTTTAAAAAATTGTTTAAAATTTTAAACAATTGGATGTTTAAAGTTTAAACAACCCAATGTTGTTTAAACTTTAAACAGAAGTTGTTAGATTGACCGGCGTAAACAGCGTTGTTTAAAATATTTTTTACTGTGTATATTTATTTGTTTCTCGCATTGTCTTCATTGTCTAAATGCAAAATGGCCGCTTATGCATTGGTGAAATTTCAAATCTTGTTTAGAACCCACACCAATGTCTTGCTCTCATCACAAGGATTCAGAAAAAGTATAGTTTGACTAGTCTCCGACAGTTCTTGAGTTATAGGCGAAACAATGGAAATATGCTCCTAATTTAATCCAAACGGTCTCAAATTTTTCAAACTGAGAAAAGGTAACATCACAAAATAGGTCAAGGTAAAAATGGCTTAGTAGAATTTTATCTTCATTGCCATGTTACCAAGATAACAAACCACCTGAAATATGGCAAACTATTTTTTTAACGTTTCTGCAAGCGGAGCAGTATGAAACCATTTTTTAAATCAAAATCAGAGCATTTTTCAATGTCCACCTGCGGAATCCAAATTTTGACATTTGACCTTTCCCCCATAACTCAAGAAATATATATCGGAGATAGGTCAAACTATACCTTTTCTGAATCCCTATGACGAAAGGAACACATTGGTATGTTTTAACAACAATTGACCAAATTTGAAATTTCACCCCTGCATAAGCGGCCAATTTGGATTTATGCAAATTAGGCACTATTTCACTACTTGGACTTTTGGGGACTTTTAATATGTTCTTTAATATACGTTTCTTAAATGAATGGTGATTAATGGTTTCTGTTGTGGTGGGTGATTTTTTAATTTGATTGGCCTATGATCTCAGCAAACAGTTGTATTCTTACACACCACTACCCATTGAAAAATAAACCAACTGAGGGCACGGTGGCTCAGTGGTTACGGCCTTGGACTCATAATCCGAGAGCTTGCTCGACGTGCGTGGGTTCGATTCCCCGTCCCACCACCGTGTTGCGCCCTTGGGCAAGGCGCTTTGCTTCGCTTGCCTCACCCCACCCAGGTGCAATGGGAAGCTGTTAGGGGTAGTCACAGTCGTTGTACTGATGGACCCTGCGCCACTTGTAGGCTGCAAACGTGGTTCCGACATATTCTAATGACGGCGGAATAAATGTAAAGCGCTTTGAGGCTGTTTACGGCATAAAGCGCTATATAAATATCTACATTTATTTATTTATTTTATTCACTGAGTGCAGATGATGAAGGTTTAAATGTGTCTACTTTGTGTTTGTTACCTGGACGTATACGACAGAAATGTATTAAAGACATAATGTCAACAAATGGTCATGTTAAAAAAGACAAAATGCTCGATGTACCGATTTAACCTTCCCTATTGTCCGTGGTATATGCCCTAAACACAATATATAATATCATATGTTGTAACTTTCTTACTGCAGAGTGTAAGGCACCAAATGGACAAATGTGCGCTATCTGCAACCTACGAATAAAATCGCCCTTCGATATGCGACGATATCTCACCTGCTAAGGGAACTAATCAGAGTTGTACCGACCGTTGCAGGGGACGAGCTTATACCGGAACAATATGACCGAGAAGTTGTTATGGTCACAGTTTTTCTAATTGTTTAAGCATTGAAATTTGACGTTTGAATTGGTTGTATTGACAATAGCAATACCGCACAACCTCGTCTACAAGCATAGTTTTTCTGACGAAATCTACATTAATACGAAAGAACCGTAAATATGCCAATACAAAACATTGGTCTTACAATAGTACTTATTTGTATATGCTTGTATCGGTAATTAATTTGCTCAAACTCAATAATATTATAAATGTGTCGATGGATGGCGTCTGTATTGATTAAGGTTTCATCAAAAGCATTCTATATGCTTATAGACGAGGTTTTACGGTATGTTTATCGTCTTTAACGAAATGATCTTTGAACTGTGATTGTTCATCTCATCGGAAATCACTACAGGAACATACGGAAACTTTGTTGGCATCTCACAATTATTCATGTCGTAGTTGACTTTTTAGATTGGAACCGAGTGTATGTTTGTTCTAGTCTGGGGAAATTATTATTGTAAAAACAATGGATGTACATAACTATTCTATTAAATTAGAATACCGTAGAATTCCATATACGGACTATAGGCTGTGCAACTTATAAGTTTCCCCTTCTTGAAATAAATCGGAATTTTTTTTTTTTTTTTGTTTAGCTTTATTTATTTTGCACCTCTGAGATAATTTATAGGGTCACATATCATTGCATTCGGTCACAAAGGTTCATTACGCAAAAACAAAATCCGTTTTAAAAGTTGCACTTGAGTCCAACTTTTCTTAATAAACGCATAAATTTGCCTGACCTATTGTTTTGCTTGAGAGTTGGCTCATGGACTTAGATGCAACGTTTGAAATGGTCTCTTTAGTTAAGTCAAAAACCTCAATTTGGTGACCTCTCTCTGGCTAGTAAGGTTTGACGATTGATTCGACCTCTATGGACCATTTAGAAAAAAGGAGCCACCATGTCCCTCGCGAAAATCCCGGCATTTTTCGCTAGAGGCCAAAATCCAAAATGGCTACCGCCACCATTTTGAAAATTTAAGTTTTGAACCAGAGCACCTATAATCATGCACAAAGACACTTTTTCGGATATGTCGAGTACAAGGATTCCGATTCTGACATTTGTTTGACATTACGGCATCATTTTCACCCAGCAATCCAAGATGGTGGCCAGCACCATCTTGAAAAACTTCGTTTTGAACCAGACGACCTAAAATCGTGTACAAAGACACTTTTTTGGATAAGTCGACCACAAGGATTTCAAATTTGACATTACTTTGACATTACGACCTCATTTTTACCCAGAAATCCAAAATGGTGGCCGCCGGCGCCATCTTGAAAAAATAAGTTTTGAACCAGAGTACCTAAAATCTTGTACAAAGACACTTTTTCCGGTAAGTCGACCCTAAGAAATCCGAATCTGACATTAATTTGACGTTATAACATAATTTTTGCCCAGAAATCCAAGATGGCCCCTATTTGGTAGAGCGTAAATGTAATTTTTGAATGAGAGCAGAAGCATAAGTGTGTCATTTCCGCCTTATCTGGGTTCATGTCCCTTATGTGGGGTTTAAACTGCCTCAATCGTCAAACCTTACTAGCCAGAGAGTGATCACCAAATTGAAGTTTTTGACTTAACTACTTTTTTGAATAATGATCATTTTGACTGAACGGAATGCTGTGTAATTCTATCAATTCGTCGGTCGCAACACAATCATAGTGGCGTACGTGAAGGACAAAATACGTTTCTGATCAAAACAATTTGGAAGGATATGCTACTAGTAACGGAGTCGATACTCCTCCACTGATCTCTCAGTGACCCGATTCCATTTTTAATTGTAAGGTTCAAACTATTAAACTGTGTATTTAATAGTTAACAAGGAATAACTATTATATGATAATAGCTAGCTCTAAACCTATACGCCACTATTTGAAACGGTTAAGTTTGAAAATCACTCTACGCCACTATGTGTTGCGACCGACGAATTGATACAGATGTGTACACTAACGAAGGCTACACAATACTTGGTTAAATGTTTTGGTGATTTATTTTAAAAAGCATTATGGGTAACTTATGTGTAACATATAAATTGTGGATCCTATATTGTTTTATTTTGTTTTGACGAAAGGCAATCATCCGCCACAAAAACATCACAATAATATTGGTCTTAAAACAACACCCGTTAGTACAGCCGGTTTTATTAGAGAGCTTGCGATTTCCAAACCTTAGCCGAAAATACCAACAGGGATCGGAAGCACGACCTAATTCACCCGTGTGCAATGAGTAGGTCTGTTACGGCTTTATGTGCATGCTCAGATCAATCAACCCAATGTTGCGCTGCAATAACTAATTGTACCTAATGCGCATGAGCAGTCCAATTAGACTGGCGCGACATTAAAAATGACCTCGCTTGGATTAAAACAAACAGGATGGACGATGTGTATGTGAATTGGGAAGAAACTTGTGCTTCAAACTACATTATTATTGAGACTTACATCATGATTTTTAATCATTGCAATGCATTAAGGAAATAATAAATCATGTCATGGGCAACTTTAAAATGTTTGCATTAATATGTAGTTTGAAGCACAAGTTAGTCTGAGCATGCACATTAAAGCCGTAAACAGACTTGGCTCATTGCACACTGGTGAATTGGGTCGTGCTTCCGATCCCTGTTGGTATTTTCGTCTCAGTTCCAAACGGTGGTGCGCAGCTAGATTTTGAACGCCGTATAAACGTACGATCCAAGCAGCACGTATCGTCACCATCATAACAAAGCTGCCTAAGTCATTTTTACATTTGTGGAATACATCTTTTTTGAGGTATTTGATGATGATGTTAATGAAGAATGCGGCTGGAAATTTGATTAATTATAGGTTTATTACTCACAAAATCAAAATTGCAAATGAGTAAGATGTCCGAATGACCTAGGCAGTTTTATAAATTATTATGAGGGTGACGGTATACACACTTCAACTAATTTTTGGGTAGACGGTTTCTGTTTTGTCTCTTTTGTCGACGAAAAAATACTGATTTAGAGGCGCATATGCTTGTAGATGAAATTTCACGGAAATTGCGTATGCAGAAAACAGAATAAACAAGTCCGAGAAATAAGAGAGTGAAAACAACCTGACTTGAAAAGATAATGTATTATAATGTACACGTAAATCACAAGTAACGCACCATTCGATTTATGAATGGAAGTTTAAAAAAAACACCCACTGAGCGAGCAAGAAAAATCAACTTCGCCCACTGTCACTGAAAAAGTAACTTGACTCAGCTAACTGTGAATACAATAATAAACATCGGCCAAATGATAGTGTCAAAAATATGTCGCCGCATTACTTACCCTGACCCCAACTAATTCCGGAAGTGAAATGCAGCGGCCTTATGAGTTACAATGGGCAATGGTATTATATTTGTGTATGAAATATGAAATAAAAGTTTCCATCAAATTAAATGTGTACGAAAACCTTTAATAAACGCTGCATGTATAAACGTTATTCATATTGCGAAGGTTTTAAATAAAACCAATAAACATGATAAAATCAGTATGGAATAAATCTAAAACGTTTCATGAATGATACGTTTCTGTTACTTCCATAGATCAATTCATTTGATATTATTAGAATATAAAATCAAAAATGAGTATGTAAAATGTAGATCCCTAAAGGTGTTGGGATATATGTGCTTGGCATTTGTATTGTGCGTCTGAGGCCTTACATACTGAAGTGGTACACCGCCATCACTGTGTCACACGTGTAGATTCTTTAACAATTAATATTGCCGTTGATGGTGTCCATATATCATGTGCCACAGACAGATAGACATATACACAGCATGCTAAAACACCTATTATCAGTGTGTTTCGACTACATTTATAAATACGTATTTATAAATACGCACATGACCACCTCAGCGCTGCCATAACAGCGGGTGGTTTTCCTGTACATTTCAATGCAAAGGCAGTAAACGACGCAGATTGTGCAGCAACATTTTCTAATTTGTTCAACTTTGTGATATAATTGTAAAGTGTTTTTCAGCTGCAGAGTAAATAACAACCACCTTAAAAAGCATTTATATTCCCTGTGAAATGTGAGATTCCCTTATGAATCTGGTTTTAAAAGGTTTCCATAATATTTTGTGACTCCTTGCAAAAAATGCATGTTCATGGATATTAATTTTTGTCATACTCAATCAGATCATCAACCACTGACACTTGCTGGTGTCGAATTGCAATCTACTGATTGTGTCAAAATTTTGGGTGTGAAGATAACTCATGATCTTAAATGGGATGTGCACACTACAGATGTCATCAAAAGAGCTACAGGGCGTTTGTTCATGCTCACCACGCTGAAGCGGTTCGGTCTAGATCTGGATGACCTTAAAACCATCTTCATAGGCTTTATAAGACCGCTTGTTGAGTACGCTGTTCCAGCGTGGCATCCAGGTTTGACCGAGCAGCAGCATTACGCCCTGGAGCGAGTCCAAAAACGGGCATGCAAAATCATGCTGGGCTACAAATACACATCTTATCAAGATGCTCTAGAACGTTGCAAATTGACTGATCTGAGATCACGTCGCGATCAAATCTGTCTTAAGTTTGCCAACAAACTCCTGGAGCATCCTGACTTCCGTAGCTGGCTTCCAGGTTACAGGAAGGAGACTGGTAGGAACCTGCGAAACGCTAACCACCTGTCTTTACCCAAGGTGCGCACTCAAAGATACGCGCGTAGTCCCATCCCATACATGGTTCAGCTGTGGAACAAGGATGCTTCAGGAGCAGGTCAATAATTTCTTGCTAGCTTGTTTGCAGTTATATTTAGTTTGTATGTGATTTCGTTTTGGATTTCATGCTGATGTAAGATATATTTTGTGTTTTGTTGTTGCCAATTTCTTTGTAGCATGTATGTAATTCAGCCTTTTGGCTGCCATATGCATTGTTGTAATAAACCTTGAATAATAATAATAAATCAAAACCGGTAATAATTTAATTTCGCAGAAATGTGACATATGACTTTTGCACTGAGCTCAGCTCTACAATTTTGAATATACGACCTGCTCCCACGAAATGAGCATAAAGTCGCAAGTTGGTGGTTTCGAGACCTTATTGATGAGTTGCTGTTCTTTGTTTGAAGGCACCTCGTAGTATAATCAGTGGTACGTCCTCTGTGAATGGAGACAAAATATGATGTACGCTGTGTTCAAGTCTGTCCCCATTTTCAAAGGACACACCACTGCCAATACCTTGTCTTCAAAGAACATCAACTCAACAGTTAGAACGTCTCGAAACTACCAACTTGCGACTTTTCCCTCATTTCATAGGAGCAGGTCACATATCGTAACCCTGTTACGATCATTTTGACATTTTGAGAACAAAGTACAAAATATGGTACATCGCAGGCATGCATCTTTGAATGTAAGTATGCTAATACAATGTGTCAAGAAACAGTAAAGTTTTAAAACTATTCCACAGATAAACAAATAAGTCAATTCCATTTTATAAACGCTTTTAGCAACCATATTCCCAAAGCCTGCTTCCAGCATTAAACTTATCAGCATCACCCGTCACTCTAGTTGTGCAAGATAACACATTAGGTTTCACTGTCTTAACAGAATTGATCACGTGTCACCTCCTTTTTTAGCCAAATCGACGGTACACAGTGTCATCGCCCCGATATCTTCATGGCAGAAATCGCCATGGTAGGTTGAATCCACAGCCACGCATGGCCATTTTGTTTCGACCTGTTTAATAGTTTTGAGACGCATAATGAGCCGAGGGACATCCGACTAAGGCTATTGATAATAGCCTGGTGGCTGATCTCTGTAGATGTCAGTGAGCATGGTATACGCCCTGACGTCATCTGCTTTTAGACTGCCTCCACCAGTGGCCTACGCTGCGCTATAGTTCAGCACATATAAAATCAGAATTTTTGTCAGTTTTTGAGCTCAATACGCACGGTTCTTTCTCAATACGCAAGCTAACGACTATCATATTCTTTCAACACATATATTCAAGTGCAAGCCTTGAAATACGCAAGCTAACGACTATCATATTCTTTCAACACATATATTCAAGTGCAAGCCTTGAAATCGGCTTCTTTAGTATAAAAAATATTACTGGAGATATTCATCATTTTCAAGTTTAGCTCAAACCGAAAATCCGTTTCAAAAGGTACTAGAAATGTGTTTGGCTATGTATTTTTTTCTTTATTAAAAACTAAGATATATATTTATTTGCTATGATATCCTCGGTGACGTGTTTACTCGGCTGAATAAAGGCAAACTAAGTTAAGATTAACCCGATATATGAATTATGTAAAGATGCGTGAAGGTTTTCCAAATAAGATGAAAATACCATCTGGAACATAATATGAATGCGAGCAGTTCTGTTATAGTTATATAATTTAAACGAATACAAGTGATGCTTGGATACCTTCCTATATGAGACATACATACAGGGTGTCGCTTTCTTAAAGGTAGGTGGTCAGATTTTTTCGTATTGTGTTTTGTACCTCACATTGAGGCCTGTACAAAAATAATCCAATTTCCTAATTTTGAGGTCAATTGCACTAGCCGTTTTGATATTAGAAGTAAGAACATGTTTCACAATGGCCCATATAACTGTATGTGTGGTATACCCAAATTCGGCGATGAGGCTATCACTTTTTCATTCTAAACATAAACATGATCAGGTAGGTCATCCATCTTATATCATTATCTTTATTTATTTATCATTTAACCCCAGAACTACTGAGCTATATTTTGTAACACGGACTAGGTCATATATTATGTATTATATATAAACGTTATTATTTGGTACAGCTATTCATATTATTCATATTCATATTTTATTATCAAAAGGTGACCCGAAGGTCAAATTACATGATAAATTTACAAAGATAAAAACAACAAACATTCAAAAATATTTTTTAAAGAATAACATCTATAAAACACATAAAATGGTATAAAATTTCATTTACATAAACTAATATTGCACTTTTAAAATAGTATCATTAAATATTAATAAATAAAAAGAAAAGGAAAGAAACACATTGCAAATTACACTTCAGAAAAGGGGGGGGGGGTTATTGCACGGCCACTGTGCATGCAGGATACAATGAGCACATGAATAAAAAAGAAAAATTACACATTACTTATTTAGCAGGTCCACAAAGTATGGTATGGGACTATTTTGGAAGCGAGAGGTTCTGAACCGCAGTTGGGTGAATTTATGCGCATTGCGAAGGTTGCGACCATGAGCACTTTGTCTAGATGGAGGAAGAAGATCTTTGGTACGGTCTGAGTCGGCAAGCCCTTCGGCTAACCTTCGACAATGATCTTCTCTTCTATCTGACAAGCGCTCAAGGTCGCAAGCTTGCACCGCCTCAGCATTGAGGTAAATCTCTGGCCTAAAATGATCCTGCATGCACGTCTTTGGAGTTGTTCAAGTGACTTTGTCTGATTTGTTGTTAACGAGGAGTGCCAGGTGACATCTGCGTACTCAAGAATAGGGCGCACATAACCTTTGTACACAGTCATTAGTTCTTCGTCATTGAAACCAATTTTTTTTAGCAGTTTAAGCATATACAACTTCTGGTTGGATTTCTTTGTTATTTCATTAACATTTTTGTCCCACTTCAAGTCATTTTGAAGGTGAACCCCTAGTATCTTAGCCTCAGTTACATAGTTCAAGGGCTTACCAGCTATCTTAAGCTCAATAGGGGGCGGTGGTTCATTTTTGAAACAGACCTGGATGGCCTGACACTTGCTAGGGTTCAAGCTAAGCTTGTTTTTGTTTGTCCACTCAGTGAACTCGTCCAGTGTGTCTTGAAGCTTGCTTGGTTGGGAATACGGACGATTTTCAGCAAGTGTCAGGTCATCCACGTACTTCCAACAGTTGATGCTTGCATCTTTGGACTGGACTGCATCATTAATGATAACCTGGAAGCCAATTGGGCCGAGTTTAGTCCCCTGTGGGAGGGCACCATTGAGAACTTTGAACTCAGAGAGTGACTGATTGTAGCGAACACATTGCATACGGTTGCTGACAAAGTCACACAACCAGGAAACGATGGATCTGCGGACTCCCAAGTGGATACATTTCTCAATGAGGATGTTATGGTCTATCATATCGAACGCTTTGGAGAAGTCCGTCAGAACCACCGTTCCCACGTTGTTGACCCTGTCAGCACCTTGATGAAGAGTGTGGAGGAGGTTGATCAAGTCGTGGGAAGTCGAGATACCCTTGATGTTACCAAACTGTTGGGGGTCAATTTTGTCTTCGATGTCTTCCAAAATCCACTTCACAACAAATTCTTCACCTATTTTTGACAAAACATCGGTCAAGGAGACAGGTCTAAGTTTATCGACCTTGGGAGGTTTTGTTTTGGGGATCGGGACAACGATGGCTTGTTTTAATTGTGTGGTGACCACTCCCCCATGATAAGAACAATTCAAAAAGTCAGTTACAGGGAGACTTAATTCGTATGCGAATTCCTTGATCAACCTTGGGGAAACCCCATCTGGGCCACATGCTTTACTGGCTTTAACTTTACTGAGTTCAGCATACACATCCCATGGGTAGAGCAATGGAGGGGAATCAATGGCCGGTAAGTAGGTCTCAAGATTGCAAAGATCCAAAGGTGTCATATGGGAGGAGACCTGCACAAACTGATCATTGATTTTATTCGCAATGGCAACATGATCATCATTGTCAGTTTTTTGATTTTATCAGACATCCAGGGCTTATTATTATTATGAACCTTTACTGTGGCTATGGCTCCCCTTTATCCAGTGATACCAAAATAAGTACAAACATTCCATATTATTAAGTCGCTATGACGTCATAACGTGAGGACGCCCATACGAATATGGGAAATTCTGGCTATACACAAAAATATAGGCAAAGTTGATTTTCGGCTAAAAATTCTACAAAAATGCGATTTTTACCAAATTTCTCCTAAATATAAAAGGAAATGACTATTTTCACCTAACTAACAAGTAAAAAGTCAGTAGCTTTTGGAATAATTTCACAAGAGCGAAATTAAAATCATTGAGGCCTCACCACCGCCCCCTATGGTTATATTTGATGGCCGGTCCTACCCCGGGTAAGGTGCTGGAGTAAAAATTTTATCATCATAAAATGAGCGCAAAGGATGGATCTACGATTAGCTTATGTCGTTTAGGCGTAAATACGTGCGTTTTTTTTATGACGGATAAAAAATATTAGGGGTACAACCACCCCCCCTTCGTAGTTCTAGGGTTAACGTAGAGTGCTCATATTTCAAGGAGGCCCTATTGCCCAGTGATGACGTCAGAGGTAAGAAATTTCCACAAATCTTGGGATTCCCTCGCGAACTTGCTCCCCAGGCCAATATACCAAATCAGGAAAACTTCACTGAAGCTCCAAAATAGAATATTTTTGGCAAATATTTGGATTCATACACTTCTAAAAATCTCCCTTCTCCCAGAAGATACCCTGGTGCCCCCACCAGGCCCATAATCTTAATTATAGTGGTATTTATTGCATTCATTTATGTACTTGGAAATACAAAGGAGATTAAACCAGTGCAAGTCAGAGAGTAAAGGAGTGATTTGACATGGTATCAATTCTTCAGTATCGATCGGCAACTTTCATTGTTACACCCTGAACGAATTATACCCAGTAGAAAGCTTATGTAATTAAATAAATATATATTGGCGGTTTCAAAGGGGTAAAGGAAAAGTCAACATGACAAATGTTTTCACGGTCAATGGTTGATATTTAAAAACAAGCAAAACCAATTCATATCTTGCGCTTAAGGTGGCTGTAAACAGTTCTTCCGTTTGTGACACTATTTTTGACATTTATTATAAAGAATTATTAAAAAAACATAATCAAACGATCATAGCCACAATAGCATTATGAATTTAGTATGTAATGTCCTTCTCGAATTGAAACAAATTTTTTCAATACATTATTAACTAAGAATTATTTTTAATTTTGGACGCCCCCTTAATAGAGATATAGGTATATAAATGTTATTGTGTATTGCAACTCACAGATGGTCAACATAATCTTGGACAAGTTGCAGTCTTTTCAGGAAGTTATTTCTCTGAGCTACAAACGTTGGTTCATCTGAGATAGGTAAGGTTCTACAGATTTAGCATTTTCTCTTCTGCATTTCTTTGTTTCTTTATTTGCTTCTCTCTTTGTTTCTAAATTTTTCTTCCTACACTTTTCTTCTTTCCTTTTCAATGTTCTTCTTTCTTTCTTTCTTTCTTTCTTTTTTTCTTTCTTTCTTTCTTTCTTTCTTTCTTTCTTTCTTTCTTTCTTTCTTTCTTTCTTTCTTTCTTTCTTTCTTTCTTTCTTTCTTTCTTTCTTTCTTTCTTTCTTTCTTTCTTTCTTTCTTTCTTTCTTTCTTTCTTTCTTTCTTTCTTTCTTTTTCTTTCCTTTCTTCCTTCCTTCCTTCCTTCCTTCCTTCCTTCTTTCTTTCTTTCTTTCTTTCTTTCTTTCTGTCTTTCTTTCTTTCTTTTTTTTTCTTTCTTGCTATTATTTTTTATCAATTAAAGAGACTTAAATCAAACTTCCTGTAAGTCATACACTGATTTCAATATACAGATCACCATGGCATCACAGACTCTCCTCCTCCTTGTCGTTCTCACCATTATTTCATCGGTAGTTTTATCTTCACCAATCGAGGACCAGACAGATGAAGATGTTGCCATAACATTGGAAGAATTTCGTGATTTTTTCCGAAGTGGACCTGAGGCAATTGAAAAGCGCAGGATAAAAATCGGAAGTAAGTAGATCGCAATTGGCAAATCATTGTTTGAAATCTGCCATACCCCTGTGGTAGATTAATAGACGAAAACTCTTCCAAAGAGAGCGTTTGTTTTTCAAATGGAATAGAGGCCTTGCATGTGACGTATCATCCCGTAAATATGGCGGACTACTCAAATGCATTCAACAAAAGCATGATTGCAATCTACCGTGACAGTTCGTCTCACACACACGACCCTGCACTACGATCAAATAGGTTGATGACAACATTTGATTGAATGGACTGCACTCCGCCATAACTACGGTGAAGGACACCGGTTCAAATCCTTTGTTTGGAGCCAATCGATAAAATGATGCAGGGCCTCTATTGTTTAGGGGATAAGACGTCAGATAGCTACGTTTGCACAGTATTTTTTGGGACACGAAAGCACATACATATTTTATGGCAAATTATTGAAATTGATATTTTTGACATTTAACAGTCAACGAATTTAAATCTAATGATATGTGCTTAAAGTGAATGTAGCACGTGAATATACTCCTGGATGGATGAATTTGCATGCAACAATAAAAATATCTGTTATTTCTGCTGGTTGTATTCGCCAGCGAAGTATTTGTGTAATCTGATTATCACTATGTCAACTGAATCACGCTTTTGAGTTCTGCACCACGATCGAAGTGATCGCAACGCAAAGTCTATAGCATCATAGAATGATAGCATGCACTACCAATTCCAAAAGGTGCGTGATCCAGTTACCAAGGAGTTATGTAACCACTTCGCCGAATTCGAAATGAAGTACTGAGTTGAACACTTTGGCAGTTGAAAGTGAAAAATTGTGAAATTAAAACTTATGAAACACAAAATGTTTCGACATTATTCGTCAAAGGTTAGAAAAGGTTGCCAGAAAACGTTTAAATGCCGGGTTATATAAAGGGTATAAAACGTTTTCATAACATTTAAAAACATTTTTTTAAACAACTTCCTGCAAATATTCTAACATGATGTTATTTATTAGTGTTGACAAAATATTTGGCAAAAATGTTGCCAAAAAATAATTATTTTACAATAACATTTTGAAAGCATTTTAAAAAGAGTTTTGTAGTGTGTTTTCATACCTAACGTTTTAATACGTTTTCATGACCTTTATATAACCCGACATTTAATGTTATTAAAACATTTTTTTACCAAAACCAAAAACCAACAATATAACCTGTTTAATAAATTTTACTTTGGCAAACTATATTAGTATGAAACGCAAATAATATAAACCCAAAAAAAGCTCACGGGTTCAGTGATTGTTTTGAGTGTATATGCCTTTTTTTAAACTTATACCGGTAACAATCGTTACCTTATTTCTTAGTTGTTCTTTTTTCTTGTGATTATTGTTTCAACCGTTTGCTTTAAAAGAAAACTAACCTTAAGGTGGTACTACACCCCCTGATAAATTTTGTGACTAATTTTGCATTTTTCTCACAAATTAACAAAAGTGATGTACATTTTAGGGGCAAGGAATCCAATTACTTCACTGAAATTTCAGTGATTCAAGACAAGTGGTTCATTGTATATGTTAAGAAATGAGGTAAATTGTAGCGGTACTTCTTTTCTTATCATAAGTAACGTACCGCTTGTCTTGAGTCACTAAAATTCCAGTGTAGTAACTGGATTCCTTGCCCCTATAATATACGTATTTTTGGTACCAGTGTGTTATTATTTTTTGAGAAAATGCCAAAATAGTCACAAATTTATCAAAGAGTGTAGTACTACCTTAAGTTCATAATTCGCGAGATTATTAATTATGTATAACTGGTTTTCGTTTTTTGTACTATAGAGTGCAGACGACCTAACGGAGAGGAATGTGCAATTTGCAATTTTAAAGTGAAGAATCCGAAAGACAGTAGGAGATACCTCGTTTGCTAGAATGTTATGCTAATTAAGTCTATGAATATTCATTAAGGAATTTCTGGAGAATCTGTCACCAAAGTTGAGTTATCCGAAAATAGTAGAATACCAACTAAACATGATCGTCAATAGGCAGCAATAGTACAACGTTATTTTGTAAATCAGCCTCAATACCGTAAAGATTGGAAATTTTAGAGGAAGGAGATCTCCTCTGCATGTGACATGTTTCCTAAGGCAGAGGAAATCATGTGCGCTATTAGGCGAATCTTTACGGTACCGGCCGATCGATACCATGACCGGATTCAATGGAACAACACAAGGCGTAAGGCATATCTGTGATTTTAAATTGCTCTTAGCTCAAATACACAACGCCAACAATCTCTTAAATGATTAAGATACAGTAAAACCTCGTCTACAAGCATATAGAGTGCTTCTGATGAAAGCTATGAGTTTGAGCAAATAAATGGCAGATCCATATACGAACAAGTATTATTCTAAGACCAATCTTTTGTATTGGCATATTACCCTTGTTTTGTATTAACTTTGCTTTCATCAAAACACTATGCTTGTAGACGAGGTTTTACGGTATGCAATTTAGGATGATTTGACGATAAAATGCTATTATACTATATAAAATAAATTGGTTTCTTAGTATTTACTCCTTGTCCGGAAGATCACAAAATCAGAAACTTTCATGTGAAAAAGCCCATAGTTATATTTTTGGGTAGTTTACGGTCAAAATCCCATTTTTGACCATTTTCGTCAAATTCTACCCCCTCCCCCCGAAAGTTGTCCTGCCCACTAGTCCCTCTCCCTCCGTAAAAAAAAATCCTCCCTAGGCTACTGCTTCTACCACGGCAAATGTTCTTATAATTGACGTTAAGTTAAATTTTAATCTATCTCGTACAAAAAATAAATAAAAACTGTCCTTAAAGTGGGGACTCTCCAAATCCAACGAATCAAGGAAAGGAAAAGGTCGCCTCCTTTTGACTTCTTTCGTATTGCTACCATATTCCAGAGGTGCACTACTGCCCTGCTACTTCATTGGTACCTGTTTGCACAAACAATACACACACGTGTACTAGATTGTACTGCGATTGTACTGCAAAGTAGCTGAGAAGCAGTGTACCTCTGGAGTCGGCAGCAAGAGGAATCTGTTAGTGTACATGCAAGCGCCATCTGTTTTACATTCAACCAACAGCGCTATTCGTGGCGCTACTACATGTAATACTGTATTCCGTTTATATACAGTAAGCAAAAGAATTAAGGTATCAGTTGTGTTCACCCCTGTATATCCTGTATAAAGACAAATGTGTCAAAATTAAAACAAGCAGTCGATGCCTGTACTCTTTAGCTCTGATTTAAGACCTTATTTGTTGAAAATTAAAGAAACGGTCACCCAAAACCTAATGAAGATACGAAATAAAAAGTTGCACTTGTGGTCATGTTTTTTATACTGGCACCTAAAAAGGGCGGCTCTGTTGCATTCTTACTCATCAAGACGTATTTACATGCATGTAGCTTGTTTATTTGATATTTATTATGAGCTTGTTTAGTACTATTTTTTTTCTTAGGCATTGATCTTTCAATTTCTGAAACAAAAATTAATGATTTTCATTTGTACTAATTACTGTAACTCGTTAAGTCAAATTTCTTAAGCAGACCTTGGTTGTGATCCTATTTAAACTAAAAACTAGTAAAACATAAAAAGTTTGCGACAAATCTGAAAGAGCGCCCTCATGCTCAATTTTGATCCAAAAAGTCCATTTTTACGAAAACGCTTTGTCGAATTCTCTTTTAACTTTCAAAACTGGATTGTTGAGCTTATTGTACATCTAGTTACATGCCTCAATCATGAAAATTTGCATCTCCAGTGCCAGATAAGGGGTGTTTTAAAGAAATTTATATAAATATTGACAGATTTTTGACCACCCTGTATTATAATTGAAGTATTTGACCGCTAAAAGTTCCATATGGCTAGGTGGGCAATTAAGTTAACTATATTAAACATGTGTCAAAACTTTACATTATCAATGTACGTCGAGGGTTTCTGAAATCGTCTGAGTATATGCTCTCAGAATATATACTTTTATTGGGTTCTAATGTAAACTTTTGAAGTTACAGTACCAAACCTGTAAAAGCATGTTCAATCAATGAAAGCATGACGCTAGTTCTTCGTGTTAATCAATGGAAGCACGGCGCTAGTTCTCTTGTTCGCGAACGCTTTGTGTACAAACCAATAGGGCATGCAATGTGGCAAACTGCAACTTTTAAATTTGCATCTTCCTTGGGTGTTTGGATCGCCGTGTCTTTATTTGAACAATGTCAACGAATGAGGTCTTAAATTCGACCTAAAAGATGCAGCTATCGGGCAGCTATTGGCTGTTGGTTCCAATTATGACATATCTGCCTTTGTTTAGGATATACAGGAGGTGAACGTAACTGGTACCTTAATTATTTGGCTTACTGTATTATAAATTACTAATAAGTAAACTACAGACAGCCAAATAATTAAGGTACAGTTATATTCACCCCTGAATATCCTAAACGAAGACATACGGCCAATGCCTGTACCCTTTAGCTCTGATTTAAGGTTGGTCTTAACCCTCGAATTATGGAAACTCTTGGGCCTCATAACTGCTAAATTGTTGGTGTAATTTTAAAATTCAGAATGGTAAAAATTTGACGAATACATTTTTGTTCGTAACGTAACAAAAAAACGTAACTTTTAAAAACTAGATACAAATATACAAATATCTAGGACATTTTATTTTTAGTTTGATCAACTTCACCAAAAATATAAGAAATTTGTGCGAATATCAAGCTTTCTTATGATTGTTTTTCTCAATAGTGAGGTCAATAAATGCTTATTGTCACCATGATCGTGCACTTCTGGATAAAAGCTAGGAATTCGGCATAAACCTTCCTTGGGGTGTGTAGAACAATTTCATAAGGGGTGCCCAAAATTTTGGAATTGTTAATGACGTCACAGGCCACGCCCTCTTTTTGAGGGGTAAAAATCAAATTACTCAGATCAAGATTAAATGTAACTCAATTCTTCCTCAGTATATAAGGAATTCAAAAGAGTCAGTCATCAGATATGTCTAAGATGCTTGGGTTGTACGATATGACCCCAAACAGGTCAAGGTCTACAAACCTTTCTACCGGTGTCAAATATTCGACCTGCTCCGATTTAAATGAAAATGTCTCAAATTGTTTATCATGACACAGGATTAATAATTCTATTACCCCCACGACCCATTATTCAAAATCGCGCACTGTGATTTGTTCAAACACGTCACGTGAGAGCCCATTATTCTGCAATAATGGGTCAAGCGCCGTAACACATTCTACGCACAGCATTACGCTTGGTTGCGCGTGCAATATTTCCGCGATACTCGCTGTCACTTACGCGTACTCGCTTCACCTTGAAGTAAACAACTTTAAATACTTGTGCCAAAAATGATATTTTCTCTTTAAATCGCACTATTTTCTGGTAATAGAATAGAAATAAAGGGTGCAGCATTATCCTTTACACGCAAATAATGTGTCCTCGGCAGTAAAAACGTTTAAATAATGGGTTCGGCTGCGCCTCACCCATTATTTACGTTTTACTGCCTCGGACACATTATTTGGGTGTAAAGGATAATGCATTACCCTTTATTTCTTAAATACATAGTTTGTCATACACACGATACTTAGTTTCAGCAGGGTCAGAGGTCAAAGGTCAAGCACTATATAATATACATTAGCATATTGCTATTATTTGATATTTTAAAACTAGTCTCTGTGGCTACAGCAAACTGTACCGTAATATCCGTGTCAGGACAGACAATTTGAGACCATTTTCGTTAAAATCTATGTTGAAAATTTGACCCATGTCGAAAAGTTTGTTGACCTTTGACCAAAGCATCTTAAGTACAACTGGTGATTTGTTTTTGCTCCTTGTGACCAGAGGAAGAACTTGAGCTACGTAACAACTTCATTGGAGCAATTTGTGATTTTTTACCCATAAACGGGGTTGTGGCCTATTTTTGGGCACCCCTTTTAAGATTTATATTTAGCCCCTAAGGAAAGCCCACGTCAAGTTTGGTGCTTTTACCCAGAAGTGCACAATCCATACAGTTAGGCCAAAAGTTGGTGGTGAGTTAAAGAAACAGTTACCGAAGACCCAAGGAATTAGGAACTACGTGGTCAAGTGGGACATGAACGAAGTGGGACTTCAAGAGCGTGGTTGGTTGACGAAAGGTCAAATAATTGAAAACCGTAAGTCCACTTGGCCCCTCAACATGTATACACTAAAGTTACGTATAGTTTCTTAGGATTTTATCATGTTTAATACATGTTCCAGGGTGACAACATCATGAAAGGTTATGAAAGATTTGTTTTGGCCCCTGAACATGTATAAAACATTACCAAACTATACAAAACTTTAGTGTATAAGTGGACTTACGGTCTTCTTGCGCTCAGGTCTTCAATTAATACTTATTAGATATGAAATATTAGATAAAAATTGTTTATTTCTTAGCTAAAGTTCTTCGTGGTAACAAACATGTCATTACGGTTATGTTTAAATCTGATTTTTACCAGCCTGTAGCCAGGGGGATGCACCGAAGTCCACAAAAAGGTCTACTTTTCTGTGACCAGTCCTAAAATATGACCAAAATATTCTAAAACACGCTTGCGAAGGGGTACCCGTGTAAGAGACAATATTTAATATGAAAACAATGGTCATTTTTAGGAGTTCGTTCCACATACCCCATATAATCATGGCTACGGGCCTGCATTTCACGATTACTACATTTACGAATACTTATTTAAAATGAAAACACTGAAACTGAGTGATTTTAGTCATTAATGGTTTTATTCAAAGGTAGGGTGTTTCTATAATATATTTTAAATACAGGAATGCTATTAACAGCTCGTATGCTGCTTCAACACATTAATATAATTATTTCCTACACCCTGGTTTTAAAGTCACCTTTATATGGAAGTGCGCCATACCGTAGTTAAACACATAACGCACTTCCATATAAAGGTGACTTTCAATATATCTCTCCTTAGACCTGCTCCTACCCAATGACCTCATTTCTTTATTTTTCATAATGACCCCTCTTTTTTCGAATCAGCTACACCCAATGATTCTCAGTTTAAGTTATTTTTACTGTCTGCTAAACAATGACCACATATTTTTACCTGCTTCTACTCCGTGACCTCTTTTTATGAAATGTGTTTGGAATCATGTACCCAATGGCCACATCTTCTACCCAATGTTCAAATGTTTTAAGTTTTGTACCAAATTATACTTTAACCCCCTGAGCACTACCTGCCGATATAACATTGCCTCTGATTGGCCAATTACATGATATCTTCATTTCAATCACCAATCAGAATGGAGTTTTGCAAATAATTCACCCCATTTTTTATTTTTTTTGCGTGGTGAAATTATTCTAACAATGTTGCTGATTGGTCAAAATGATAATGAAAACTCCTTTTTGACCAATTGGGGGGGTAGTTCTTATGGGGTTAACCAAAAAGTCCCTACTTTTGAGTGTTGATAGGCACATATCAGTCACCTGTATATGGAAGACCCACCACCCGAGCCCACAGCATTGATCAAAATGTGTCATTTTACCCTTATTAGATAATATTCATATTATATTTTATCACTTATATTTATAAGTATGTTACCACACCAATTTCTTTACAGAATATATAAACATCTGATTTGTGATGATTCTTTAGCGAATCACTGATAGTACGTTTAAGACTTAGGACTATGATACTTGTAATTGTCTATATTATAAGACCAATTGCCATTTGATTTTCGATGAATAATTATATATACCAACATAATTTTTGTGTCAACACATTCTAATATTTAACAGTCAGTCGTGAGCACGCTGAACGCTGCTCTGTGTGAAAGTAAATGTGCACAACAACCAGTGCGCGTACCGCTCCGTGACAAATTATGCATACTAATTAGCTCATGACATTCCTCTGTTTGAAAAGCTCCAATTTCTTTGTTTTAACACACAAATTTACAAAAACTTTCAAATTATCATGCCAACCCATTGAACTTGCATGTTACAAAAAAAAAGTTTATTTGGATGGATAAATAGTAAATTTCAGTACAAAAATCGGAAAAAACGCAGTATTAAATTCCATTTTTCGGCTGTAATTCAAATAACACATTCGTATAATTAAAAAAATATGACCGATACAAAGGTTTTGAATACCAATACCTTGAAAAATCCGTACAAATTGACGTAAATCGACCAGGAGGTAGACACTTTTTTGCGAAGGTCAAATGAGGTTCGAGACAGTCAGCCCGTGACATTCCCCTGTTCTAATTTCACGAAAAATTATGACTCTCTCAAATTATCATACCAAACTGGTGAACTTGCATGTCGCAAAAAATAGGAGGAAATCAAAGATTATTTAGATGAAAAATAAACATGTGTTTTGAACTAAACAATTTCAGTAAAAGGTTGGGTTTTTTTTGTAATTTAAATAACACAATCTTAAAAATCACAAATATGAAAGATAAAACGGTTTTGTATACAAATGCTACGAAAATGTTGTACACATGGACGTAAATCAACCGGGAGGTAGACAGTTATCGGCGAAGATGAAATGAGCTTTGAAAATATTCAGGTTTTTTTTTTCATTTTGTGTCCCGCTTACTTTTTTATGCCGTGACGAACTGAACGCGTATCACACTGGCCACCGCTTGCATGGCGCGAGCGTCACGCAAAGTTAATACCGCGGGCCGGCGCGGTATTTGCGTTTTGACGCGGACAACCTGAATGTTGATTGATAGGTGACACAAAAATGCCACGTGAAAGGCCCACAATTCGGTAAAATTCGCAATTTTCCATTATTTTTGAAGAACAACTTAGACTTCATCTAAATAACACATATAAAAAAATATTTAGCAAGTTGAACTGTTGTCACATGCCAGTACTTCAAAGCGCATGCTTATGTGATTGTGCCAAGCCGTTGGACGAATCCGGATGAAGGATGCGCGGACCGGGGAGTGAAACAACACAACAACTACTGTATTTCTATCGGTGCTTCCATTGAACTCCTAAAAATGGAAAATGTTATTTATTTTTATATTATAATAGTATGTGACGCGGTACCACCAAACCCGAAACATCCCTCGAATCCCACTTGGTGATATTCATTACATTCTCATTACTTTTTACGGGCTCGGATAGCAATGTTTGCACAGTGTTTTCCTGGGACATGAGAGCACATCAGACATATCTGAATACCATATAATTTTGATTATTTGAAATTCGTGATATAATGCAAATTTTATGGCAAATTATCCAAATTTGAGATTTTTTTTATATTTTGATATTTAACAATCCTCGAAATAAGCTTAATTAATCTAATGATATGTACTTTAAGTGTATGTAGTTTGGAGGAATAGCCGATGATCATTTACAAATTTTGACCTTTCGTATTGAATGTACACATTTTTTCCTAAAAAGACCTAACGATTTTTGGTCTTTTGTGGGAAAATGTGTATCATGAGTATTCAATCCTTAATTGCTTGTTCGACTTTTGTTATTCCATAATGTGTTTTGATCAAATCATTGCTGAATTTCTCAGAATTACAAGAAACCCTAGCCGAATTGTACCATGACTTCAAAAGTATAATTTGTTTAAATAACTCTTTTAATATAGAAAAACAGAACAAATGTAAAAACCCTTACCATGTCTCCCTGACCGTTTGCAGTCTTCACGTACTTCCAACAGTTGCCATTTTTACTGCTCTGAACTTGGAATTTGGTCACCCATTGATCAGCGTCAACTCTGCCTTGAATCATTATTCCAGTGACATGGGTTACGTTTCCCAAGTCAACTTGAACCCACTGGTTAATGTCGTTGGGATGAGCAATCCACACCCCAGGGTGGTTCAGACGAGCATTGATAGCCCCATGAGCGGCAGAATACTGGGTGGATGCCTTGAGTTTATCATCTGAAATTCGTCCATCTTCAATTCCAGCAGGGTCTTGACAATCATCAGCTATGAATTAGATTAAATAATCATACAAGTTTATTCGAGTTACATCAATTCTCGAATCCATCCTCACCTTTTTGTACAAGGACGCTGTGTGGCAAACCTGCCTATCATATCATATCAATTCCTTTTACCACGAAAATCAACCATTTATTGTTCTCACTTTAGACTGAAACCATAATGGCACACAATGTCGCTATTAACCATAACCGAAATCTGTAAATGAGGTATCCTGGCTTTTGACATTTTCAAACCAAGTATAGGTTATTGTTAGTCGTAAGAGCGTGACTGCTCAGTGTTGTCAAATAACACTGCTTCGTGTTATCGGCTTTCTTGCTAAACCACTTAAACGCAAGAAAATATCTGGATATGCTACTTTATGCTTTATTAAACTTTCCAAGAGCGCTTCTTCAAGATATTAGCCATGTATTTTGGGAAATGTTTTGAAAATGTAATTGTTTTACTCAGCCATGTTTAGTAACATAAACTGCGGAGTGGTTGCAATCCCTGATTTGCTATATTAAGGGAGGTGTAATGAGCGAACCGTGGTTTGGATTCCAGAGGGAGGGTGTCTGTAAGAGGCACAGCCATCAGAAAATGAATAAATTTACGCTGGAAAAATAAAGCAGCATAAGAAAAGTGACGGACGCACGGTTTCGAACAAGCGACGCTCAGAATAGCAACTAAGAAACCACAACGCCTTAGACCGCTCGGCCATAGAATCACACAGTCTAGTCAATGTCAAAGAAATATATTAACATTTAACGTTACGCAATATTGGCACATGACACGGGCACATGTCTGCGGGTAAAGATACTGCATGATAGAAAGGCGCATAAAGGGTCTATCCTGAAGTTATACTAACCAAATGGTCAACCAATTTTTTGTATACCAGCTACAGTCAACATATAGAAAGAAGTATATTGTTAGGCGTAGACGCAATCATCAATGCGGGAAGTATAAACCATAGTCGCCACTCGTGCACTTGTTTGAGTCCACGGGTATTCTGAAAACCCTTCAACCCTGACTTCAGAGGTCGAGTTTGGGTTATTGCATGCAAATACAAACTAATTATATCATGAAAAACCCCACCAAGAGGACTACGATACTTATTCAGAGCCAATCTACATTCTGTTATTTACAAAAGCCGACGATCAAACTAAAATTATAAAAGGAGCAAGACCAGATATCAACGTTAAATCACGGTAAGCCTAAAATCGCATCGAAAACGCCAAAATGCAGTCACACAATTTATAATATTACTAAATCACCAAAACGAATTGTAACGTAGGTATGCAGAAAAAAGTTGTATTAGCAATAACAAAGTATGTTCAAAAAGATTTGTCTTTGGCATGTCGCTTTTTTGAAATATCACTAAAAATATCAAATTTGGGAAAAACGCCCCAAAATTTAAAACAAACACGAACCTTCCAAAATAAATATATATTAGCACTCGGCTGCCCATGCACTACCTGTCGCTGTGATTTGGGGTAACTCGTTGCTTCCCTTCTCCATATACCTGTACTTCAAGGTCGCTCATACCCCATGCCTTAAACGACATACCGTATAATGTTATATGATGTACTTATGTATAACTGTGGGTCTCCTCTATTCATTAATACAAAAATAAGTACAAACCTTCCCTCGCATATTCCCTTCTATATTGGTCATTTTTGATTATCGGCCCTAACCTCAGGTAAGGTGCTTTGTGTAAAATGTTATCACTACCAATGAGCGCAATGTATGGATCTCAGATTAGCTTTAGTCGTTTAGGTGCAAACAAAAACGTTATTTTTGTTTTTACGGGAACAGGCTAAAATGAGTCGATGAAAATGAGTCAAACACAACACCCCCAACCACAACCATATTATAGCTCAACGACCCTGGCAACGTCTTACCTTCACAACCGAGAAGTTCAAATCGCATACTGATATGAACGTGCCATGCTGTAGGGCGTATTCTGATGTAAGTAGCTTTAATTGGTGTAGCAAACAGTCGTCTTTCACCTGTTCGTTGCCACTGTATGTCCGTATTTCCATTAAATACCTGTGGTATGATATTAAAATAAACACATAACAAAATTAGCTTTTTCGCAATTTAAATTTAAAAGTGAAATAACAAACAGCTACCAACTTATTTGCCGCACATGATACTGTGGGTCAAAGTCACGTGACGCAGTGAGTTTATGTAAGTTATTTGAACATTTTGATATCATCAAGGCGGTCTTGACAAATAGTTTGCTATTTTAATCAAATACAAAAATAACTTAGTATGCTACAAAGTGCTCACTCAAAAAATAAGTGCTCAAAAGTAATACTGGAAATCGAAAGGAGAAAACATTAGGACATGAATGTCCACATCTGGGTCTTTGCTGTTAATTCTCATTCGTAGAGTGTTACACTGATAATATTCCTAAATTATGGGTATTCAGAAGATCAAAGATTGTTCGTAATTGTTGTTTTCTTTGACTAGACTACCTCATTACATTATCTGATAGAGCACCTCAGGGAAGACTCAAATTTCTGAATCTGAATCTGAATCTGTGTCTTAAAACTTAAGATGAGGGCTTAAAATCTGAATCTGAATCTGTGTCTTAAACATTACGAAGTCAAAAAATATTTACTTTGACATTTTTACTTTGAGTCTTCCCTGAGGTTCTCTATCTGTCATCATTAATGCATTGAATGTCATGTTACATGGGCTTAGCAATTAGAGGAACGTAAACGCAAGAATACCGTATGGTTATACCGGAATTTAGCTATATTATTTGAACCAAAAATTGAACGTAAAAACTTACTTTTTCGCCTGCATTATTGGTTCGTTGCAAAAACTTCCAACATTCACCGTCGTTACTGTATTGAACTTTAAATTTGGTTACCCACTGCGCATGCGCAGTTTCTTCTCTACCTTGAATTATCACACCAGTCACCCACGTTGGCTTCTCAAGATCTACTTGGATCCATTGGAAAGCATCATTGACCTTTGCGATCCAGGCTCCAGCAGTACCGGTCTGAGCTGCTCGATTCAGACGAGCATTGCTAGCTCCGTGAAAATTGGCGTCAAAGTCATACACGGTAGACGCCGTGAGCTGTCTGTCAGTGATTCGACCATCTTCGACACCAAGGCGGCCTTGGCAAGTGGCTTGAGCTGGTCAATAAAATACAATAATAACTTGAGATACACAGTGCTTTACAAAACTCTGTTTGCAGAATAAAAATGTCACAAAAGTGACATAATGATTTGGTTATCTCTTATTCGAAGTATTGATGACAAAACTTGAATTGATAAGAAACAATGACGATGTGAATAGAAACTGGGTTTTTGCTATTAATTTCCATTCATTGTTGCTATTAATACTCATTCATCATCAAAAATAGTCATTATGAGGCCTTGTTAGTTAAGTATAATTAGTAACATTTGTGAGTGCCTGCTTCACGAGCAATTTGTTCAGGGAGAGTCATTATAGCGGCAGGTCAGCCAGTTCCCCTCTTAGAAGGTGTATAGGCCATTCGCTATTCTTGCCCCGTTCGCCTAAAACCCTAGCTACGCTTCTCATGATAGGATTAAAGCAGTTTGATTACCTGTCACTTGTAGAAATGCACTCATAGCAACTAACAGCAGAAATAGGCATTGAATCTCAGTGGTAGCCATCGTTGTTGTTGCTTCTGAAATAAACCAAGCAAAGTTGAACCTATTATTAAAAAAGAAGACGAGACCCTAAATGGGTCAAAGTCCTCTGTAAGGCAGAGTTTGTTTTTTAAGTAAAAAAAGAAAGAAGAAGTACTAAACTATTATATTTTATATCTCATATTGGTCCGCTAAGTGTCCTGCGGAGCAACCACATAATCCGAATTATCTGATTCGACCGAAAGGAGGATCGGATTTAAATACAATTAAAAATGTACGGGCTGTGTGGATGGGAAATATATATTATACATTATATTAACTTTTTAAAAACTATGCATAATATTAGATAAACAAGCATAGATTTTTCATATACACTAATGTAGAGGTACCAGTAAAACGAACATGGACATGTGAAGTGTGAAATTCCTATAGAATTACAATCCAGGTCTTAATGCCTATTTTTTGGCAAACTATGGGTCAATGCAAAGCTAACGTCTATTGCAAGGCAATACATTCAAAAATAGTTTTGACCCATCGTTATAGTCCATGTTACACCATTCTTTCTACAGCGAATACAACCGCCTCTCTTTTGATACCCGGTTTACTGTTCACATACTGTACTTTTCACTTATTATAAAAAATAAAATAAATAATAAATGTTGACATAGCGCCTCTCACATGTATCAAAGCGCTTTACATTTATTCCGCTGTCATTAGAATTATAAAGTCTTGTTGCTTATTTGCAAAAGGTAATTTTATATGTACGGGTATTAATGTTATACTGTACACCTATACATGTAGTCCTGTCCCGGCGGGTTTGTGTAGGCCTATACAATAAGAAAAGACGATTATTTGAGGATAAAGATCATGGAAAGAAGCTTAGTCAGTCCCAAAAATTCAAAGGAACGATATTACCGTAAGATTCTGGGTCAAGAGAAAAGAAATTCTATCCAATCTCAATTTTACTTTCGATTTAAAACACGTGGCCAGAACATGGTTTAAATAAAATATGTTTTATTAATAAAGGAAATAATATATGCATGATTTTTTTTCCAAAAAAAGTGTTTAAAATGTGCATATTCTATTTTGTCCTTAACATATTAAAAACATTTTAAAATTAAATTTCACTACACTTAGAAATGTATTATGGATATCTAACATATTGGACTCTGTTAGACAGGTAACCCCATAAGTCGCGACACCGTGTCTAGAACAATTTTAGCAAAATGGGGATACCTACATAATATAATATGATATAGGACTTAAGGAATAATAATAATGATGAATAACGATGATAATGAATATAAGTCATTGATGTGAAAAGAAAGAGAAGAAACAAGAATTAAAAACGAGCAAACATAGCGATAAATGTCAGTGAATAAAATCTTACCTTTGTCTTTCGTCTTCAACCACAGCTCAGATGCAAACTGATGCTTGTCCACAATGAAGTTGAAACTGTTATGTAAATCTGAGACGAAAATCAAGCATTATATACCCTACTAACGTGGTAACGTTGCCTACCTATATGTCCGGTTCAATTCCTGTTTATCGTGACACGGCATGATTCTGCAGTTGAAATCCTGTATAAATGGGGAAATAGGGCAGGAAAGAGGACATGGAACTTTTGGAGCCAAAAACAAGATGGTCAATAATAGGTCCCTGGGTCCATGATATAGCTTTTTTGATAAGGTGGACTATAAATGACAATATTTATAACCAAATAGGCCTAAGCTCCTTATTTGGTCCTTTTTTATTAGTATTGGTAGTGGTAGTGGGTGGGTTGCGGTATTTAAAAGAAAATCAAAAACCGCTTAAATAGTACATGGCGTTATGTGGTGATATTTGAGTAAGCAATTTGTGTTGCTACATTAGTGGAACCAATGAGTTTTGGCATTGTTACATTTCAAATGATACAACTAGAATTGATTCCATTTTGTGTATGCCCCCTTTGTTTCAAACGAGGGGTCGAAGGTTATAACGTGGCTAAAATGTAATAAGTGTGGTATCTTGTTGTAATACACCTCACATTGTTTCTCTAATTGTTAAGAATAAAAAAGTCTATTGTCATATTGCACATTATTTCAGGAGCCATAGCGTAAATTAGGTCAAATGTCAAATACCTCATTCACAGAGGCCAAATTTTCAAAATGCACCAATTCAATCGCACCATGTCTCAAATTACTTCTCTCGACAAAAGAAATAGGAAAATAATTGTTTGAGAAATGTATAACCTCGGAATCGGATGACATCATGGGTCAAAGGCTACGCATATACATATATTTCTGTTGGACTTTGGCTGCATTAACTCTGAAGGGAGATATGACAATACAAATTGCATCAAAATTATGAATTGAGTATATGTTTGAGATTTCCTATACCAAGTGGAGTAATATGAGACCAGTTTCGATGAAATCGGACATTTTTAAATTTTGACATCTGTGTATGAAATGTTTGACATTTGACCTATTCAACCTTATAACTTCTGAACTAAGCACCGTAGACAAATATGACAATTGACTTGTTTAGTCGCTGTGTTAAGTGGAACAATTTAAGATACATTACAACATAATTGGACTATTTTTAAGTTTTGACCCAACTTTAACCTAGACTTCTAGTAGGAACCAAAGGGGTCATTTAAAAAAAATGGAAACAATCAAATTTTTATCACTTCAGGTTTGAAGGTGCCAAAAACATTAGTTCCAGTAATGTATATATTAAAGATAACCCCAAACCCATATCACCATGTACTTAAAACATGCTGAAACGAAATAAAGAAAACCCTGTTTTACGGAAAGGTAGATAGCATTCTGAAGAGTAGTTAGTCTGTTGGCTTTTTTTTTATTATTTTATTTTATTTTTACAAATAATTTAGGTGACACGAAAACTATGTTGGGCAATATTAAATGTCTCTCATTGTTTATGTTTAGGGGATCTTCATAATGCAGATTCTAGTCTGATATCTCGCTTTAGTAAAAAAATATTACCAATCCCCTCAGAGTTACCTCAATGGAGTCAGACTAGACCGTTTGTCTAAATGAAGCTTTCGTAGTTAAAAGGGTATGTCAAGATTGTCCTCATCCTCCACCTTATCAAAATAATGCTGATTATTTTTAATAAACCCTTTAATAAAAGAAATGCTTTTCATTCTCCATTGTGGTTACAACACTTATTGTCCTATGGGCCGTTGAGAAACACGTTTTTAATTGTAATATATATATAATAACCACCCGTGATTACCCCTTTAAATGACGTGCATTCTCATAGGTCACAAGCCCCATTCCGTAAAATCGGGAAAAGTAGGAACACTAACGTTTTCCCGGGCTTGGTTTTACTTTGATGTCTTCATACAACTTAATTGTGACAAACAACACAGGCAAAAGTATTCCATGAAATCGTTTTTGGCATGCAAACGTAGGCTTTATTAGGGATTGCCGCGTCTAAGATTTAAACTTATCTCAGGCAAAGAAAAACCGAAACCTTGCTGCTATAGAAGCCCGACCCACCCTAATATGCATTTTCTGACCGTCTGGTTTTTGTTGTTGAAAAATGTAAATAATAATAATAATGATGATGAATTTAAAAGCATGGACGACGAAAACAATCACATCAAAGAGCAAGAAGTTGCAGTCTATATACCAAACGTTCCACATTTCATCTGAAAATAAACAAGGTCGGGATGTGCCAATCTCGCATTGTCACCCGTGATAAGTAAGCTTACGGAATAAACACAATGATGGTGTACACTTTACTCCGATGTATGGAATTGTACTATGAAATAAATAAATCTCAAAATTTGGGACCGAGTTGGTACAGGTATTCGCTTGCGTACATATCGCTATTGTAAGAAAATATTATGATACGAATCTGAACTTGTCAACCATGCACTGCTTGCAGTCAGGTTTGACCTTTCACGGAAGCAGTCCAAAAGCTTTTATTTTATGTATGACATTTCTCAGAAAAAATCTATGAACAAAACCCATTCTGTTTTCACCTTTTTATTTACAAAATAAAATATTGTATTTTCCTCAAATTTACACCAATGATTTGAAAGCGATTGACTGCAAGGATTTAGTTTGAATTTACCGCAATTTATTGTATTTCGCCAAGGATTTTGTTTCGATTGAACTTTGATAGCATGATCAACGCGATCTAGACCATTTCTATACGAATAACAGACTACCATCTTGTTAACAAACACCACTATATTACTTGTCTCAAAAATTGGCAGCATGATTCTCGATTATAGAACCAAAGGTCTCGTTTTCTTACCATATTTTCGATTAAGGAATCGGATATTAACGATTACCGTCCTCTCTTCCGTAGAACATGTAGAACATGTTTTGCTGTTTTGTTAATCTCGTTATTTCTTCTTATTATTATTATTAGAACATATTTATAAAGCGCATAAACGTAAAAAACATCTCAATACACTATGGCATACATCTTATGGCATGTTTTTAAGCGGTTTGTGAAATTTTGAAAATCTTGCAACCCACCACCATCACTCCCACACACCCAATTCAAATACTAGTATACACATAATACTAATAAAACAAGGACCAAATAAGAAGCGTTATTTGAGTATCAGGTTTTGAAAATAGCTAAATCATTGACCCTAGTAGTTTGGCTCCGAAAGCTTCATGTCTTCTTTCCTGATCTAATTCCCCATATCATACAGGATTTCAACCGCAGAATAATGCCGTGTCACGACAAACAGGAATTGAACCGGACATATATAGGTAGGCAACGTTTCCGCGCTCGTACGATATACAATGTTCGATTTAGATGCTACGTTCACAGTTTCAACTTCATTGTGGATGAACATCAGTTTGCATCTGAGCTGTGATTGGAAACGAACGACAAAGGTAAGATTTTATTCACTGACGTTTATCGCTATGTTTGTTTGTTTGCAACTCTTGTTCTTTCTCTTTCTTTTCACATCTATTTCTAATATTCATTATCATCGTTATTTATCATTGTTATTATTCCTTAAGCCCTTAAATCATATCTGAGTCCAATATGATATATCCATAATACATTTCTAAGTGGAGTGACATTTAATTTAAAGAATGTTTCTTTTAAATAAATTATGTTAATGAAAAAATAGAATACGCATATTTGAAGTGCTTTTGGTTGGAAAACAGTCATGTACATAGCTTTTTCATAATTATTAAACCATTAATATTTCTTAATCTAAGATGTGGTGAATATTACTGCTTTTAATTAAATCATGTTCTGGTCTCGTTTTTAAATCGAAAGTAAAATTGAGTTTGGATAGAATTTCTTTTTTCTTTTTACACAAACGCGTTGGGACAAGACTACAAGGTGTACAGTATAACAGAAAAGTACAGTATGTGAACAGTATGAAAAATCTATGCTTGTTTTTCTAATATTATGCATAATTTTTTAATATTAAAAAGTTATATAATATTATAATATATTCCCCATCCACACAGCCCGTACATTTTGAATTTTATTTAAATCCTATCCTCCTTTCGGTCGAATCAGATATTTTGGATTATGTGGTTGCTCCGCCGGACACTTAGCGGATCAACATGAGACTAATATAAAATATAATAGTTTGTTTTATCTCTTGTCAGGAAAGATCTAACATTTGCGCATTTGTAAACTAGTATTGTGTATAATAGTACTGGTAGTGTTTTTCTTTTTTTTCTCTTTTTTTAAATAAACTCTGCCTTACAGAGGACTTTGGTCCTTTTTAGGGACTCGTCTTCTTTTTAATAGTAGGTTCGACTTTCTTTGGTTTATTTCAGAAGCAACGATAACAATGACTACCACTGAGATTCGATCCCTATTTCTGCTGATTGTTGCTTTGAGTGCATTTCTACAAGTGACAGGTAATCAAACTGCTTTACACCTACCAGGCAGAAGCGTAGCTAGGGTTTTCGGCAGGAATAGGGAATGGCCTATGTACCTTTTAAGAGGGGGAAACGGCTGACCTGCCGCTATTAATGACTCTCCCTGAAAAAATTGCTCGTGAAGCAGGCACTCACAAATGTTACTAATTATCACTGATTATACTTAACTAACAAGGTCTCATAATGACTACATTTGAAAATGAATGGGTATTAATAGCAAAAATGAATGGGAATTAAACAGGAAGTCCCGCTTGGTCAGTTCTCCATAGAAGAACCCAGAAGTCCAAACGAATTTTCTAAGCTGACCGTGTTTCTATTCGTCATTGTTTCTTATCAATTCAAGTTTAGCCAGAAATGCCTCAAATAAGAGATAACCAAATAGCGCTAAATTTACTGATTTCACTTTTGTGATATTTTTATTCTGCAAATAGAGTCTTGTAAAGTAACTGAAATCTTAATTAATTATTTTAAACACATTTTTATTGACCAGCTCAAGCCACTTGCCAAGGCCGACTTGGTGTCGAAGATGGTCGAATAACTGACGGACAGCTCACGGCGTCTACCGTGTATGACTTTGACGCCAATTTTCACGGAGCTAGCAATGCTCGTCTGAATCGAGCTGCTCAGCCCGGTACTTCTGGAGCCTGGATCGCCAAAGTCAATGATGCCTTCCAATGGATCCAAGTAGATCTTGAGAAGCCAACGTGGGTGACTGGTGTGATCATTCAAGGTAGACAAGAAACTGCACATGCGCAGTGGGTAACCAAATTCAAAGTTCAATACAGTAATGACGGTGAATGTTGGAAGTTTTTGCAACGAACCAATAATGCAGGCGAAAAAGTAAGTTTTTACGTTAAGTTTTTAGTTCAAATGATATATAACTAAACTCCGGCTATATACCATATTGGTGCGTTTACGGTGCACTCATTGGCAATCCCGTGTAACATGACATTCATTGCATTAATGATGACAAAGAGAACACCTCAGTGGAGACTCAAGTTGTGAATTGTCAAAGCAAACTATGTTCAACTTTAAAATGTTTCAGACACATATAACGTAATGATGTACTCTAGTCGAAGAAAACTCCCAGAAAAACCTCACCCGCCTACAGCTTCTCCAGAACAAGTGCGCCAGACTAATTTTCAGAGAACCAAAATATACGCATACTTCTCCTTTGCTTCATAGTCTGCACTGGCTTCCAGTTGCTAAACGTGTCCAGTTCCGCACTCTCGTCCATGTTTATAAGGTTCTTGCTTCATCTACACCTGAATACCTGTCCTCCATCCTTCACACCCGTCATTCTGGGTACTCTTTGCGCTCTACTGCTGCCACTTGTCTTTCCATTCCAAGATCCCACAAGTTGGCTGGTGACAGAGCATTTTCCGTCATTGCCCCTGTTCTATGGAATGACTTGCCTTCCCACATTCGTGACTCATCCAATGTCCAAACTTTCAAAAAGAACCTAAAAACTCACCTTTTCACCTAATGTTTCCTCCCTCTTGCATTTTTCCTTTTCCATAGCGCTTTGTTTCTTCATTTAAAAAGCGCTCTCTAAATCTTTGTATTATTATTATTATTATTAACAACAATTAGGAAATATTTTTGATCTTCGAACTAATGGACGATAACCATATGAATTCTTGGAATGTTGACAGCGTTAAATGAGGTAGTAAAATGTACAGGACACAAGCTGGTATCATTGCACAGGGTGACCTTCAAGTTATACAGGGTGGAATAAAAAAAAAATTCGGATAAAAAAAGGGTTACTTAACGAATTGCTTATTACCAACTTGCAGTAATAAACTGGAAATAAACAACATTCATTTGGTTAGAGGATAGGGGGAACCCACTGACTTTGGAAGAAACCAAAATCACAGCTGTTTGGTAATCTAGGAATACAGGGTGTCCCAAAGTATGTTTTTTACAATTCAACATATTTTGAACTAAAACATTTTGCCCCTATCCCATACATAAAAAGTAAGTCCATATTTAGATTCCTCATCAAATTTCCCTTCAGAAAATCTATACTTTGACTATGGTAGGATAAGTAATTAAAATTTTACAATAACTTTTAGATTTTGAAGACATCCGCATTACTTACTACAATGTTTTATATGAAAACGGGTAGTTTTGTATGGAAAAGTTTGTATTTTCTAGACTAAACCAATCATAAATGATTAAAAACAATTAGTAGAATTGTTTAGCTGTAAGGTCATGAGTCTTTTAGATGCTAAATAGAGTCAAAATCCAATTTACATCCTTTACAGAAGCAGATTATGCACTAAAAATATCAATCCCATAGAGTTTGTGTGTACCACATCCCCCACCTCCACATCCCCCACCTCCGTCACCCTGCCCATACTGAATTCTATGAAGCATGGTAGAAAGTGCATTTTATTTAGCAATAAAATGAGACCACAAGCATGACAATAACTTCTTGCTTGGCAGAGATATCATCATTTAATTTGAGTCGAATTTGGGAAAATATAACATCGCCACCTTTTTTGGGTGGCGAGTTCAAGATGCACGACCATAAACGTACTGCGTCACATGACATTGACCCACAGTAACATGAGCAAGAAATATTCTGATAGCTGTTTGTTATTTCACTTCTAAAATTTGAATTGCGGAAAAGCTAATTTTGTTATGTATTATTTTAATATCATACCACAGGTATTTAATGGAAATACGGACATACGGTGGCAACGAACAGGTGAAAGACGACTATTTGCTACACCAATTAAAGCTACTTACATCCGAATACGCCCTACAGCATGGCACGTTCATATCAGTATGCGATTTGAACTTCTCGGTTGTGAAGGTAAGATGTTGCCAGGGTCGTTGAGCTATAATGTGGTTGTGGTTGGGGGTGTTGTGTGTGACATTCATTCGTTGACTCATTCGGCCCGCTCCCGTAAGAACAACAACAACAACAATAACAGCAAAACAAACAACAACGCTTGTGTTTGCACCTAAACGACTAAGTTAATCTGAGAACCATACTTTGCGCTCATTGTAGTGATAACATTGTACACAAAACACCTTACCTGAAGGCAGATCATGAAAAAATGACCAAAATAGAAGTGAATTTGTGAGGGAAGGTTTGTACTTATTTTTGCATTAATTAATAGAAGAGACCCATAGCTATACATATGTTGTTTAATAGAGCAAATTAGGAGTTGCAACCCCCCCCCCTCGTTATTTTATGTTACAAAACATGTGGAATGGGGTTAAACACGCAAAACATTTCCAAAATTGAACAGTTTTAAGTGCAATCATGGGAGTAGCGCTCTTAGACAGTTCAATAAAGTGAAGTTGTCCAGATATTTCTTTAGCAAGAAAGCCGACAACACGAAGCAGTATTGTTTAACAACACTGTGCAGTCACAATCACGACTATCAGTAAACCTATACTTGGTTTGAAACTGTGCAAGACAATGGTCAGGCTACCTCACACACAACTTTTGATTAACATGGTCAGGCCCGTACGCAGGGGGGGGGGTGCGGGGGTGCGACCGCACCTCCCCAATTTGCAAAAGTATGCAACAAGTCCCAAAATTTAAGAATGTGCGAGCGTAGCGAGGCAAAAAATTAGAATTTTACCTTTTTTTGGTCAAAAAAGGTCCAAATTTGGGGGGGAAAAGTCCACTTTTCACAAAATCGCCCCAATTTTTCAAAATCAGCAACCCCCCCCAAGAAAAAATCCTGCGTACGGGCCTGAACATGGTTAATAACGACGTTGTGTGTCAGTGCAACTACATGTATTGGTTCTTAGTGCAGAGTGAGAAGAATAAATGGTTGATTTTCGTGGTGAAAGGAATTGAAATGATATGATATGAAATGATATGATATGATATGATATGATATGATATGATATGATATGATATGATATGATATGATATGATATGATATGATATGATATGATATAATGATAGGCAGGTTTGCCACAACATCCTTATACACAAAGGTGGGGTACTTTGATATAACTCGAATAAAATTATGATTATTTATTATTAATTAATAGCTGATGATTGTCAAGACCCAGCTGGAATTGAAGATGGACGAATTCGAGACGATCAACTCATGGCATCCTCGGAATTTGCTGCCGCTATCTACCATGGGGTTAGAAATGCTCGTCTGAATCGCCCAGTATTAGGTGGCACTACTGGAGCGTGGAGTGCTCAAACCAACGACATTAACCAGTGGGTTCAGGTTGATTTGGGAGGCGTAACACACGTCACTGGAATAATGATTCAAGGCAGAGTTGACGAAGATCAATGGGTGACTAAATTCCAAGTTCAGAGCAGTAAACATGGCAACTGTTGGAAGTACGTGAAGACGCCAAATGGTCAGGGGGACATGGTAAGGGTTTTTCCTTTGTTCCGTTTTCTATATCAAAAGAGTTATTTTAAATTGTTTTCAAATAGACCGATCCCTCATTAATGTGTTTCTGAAATTACCGATTAATTTGTTATACCATAAATTATACTTTTGAAGTTATGGTACGATATGGTTTCTTGTTCCTTCTCTTTCTTTTTACATATAAATACATAGGGAATAGCAAATGTCAAACTTGTTATTTTCTTAAATACTTGTACACTTTAATCCCGAGTTTAAGAAATAATATTTTTCATTTTTAGGAGTTCAATGGAAGCACCGATAGAAATACGGTAGTTGTTGTGTTGTTTCCCTCCCCGGTCCGCGCATCTTTCATCCGGATTCGTCCAACGGCTTGGCACAATCACATAAGCATGCGCTTTGAAGTACTGGCATGTGACAACAGTTCTATTTGCTAAATTTGATTTAGTAAGGAAGAAGATAAAGGTATGTATTATCTACGACAAATGATAATATGCATATTTATGCTTTTTGCTCGCAATTCTATGTAAGCATAGATTTTTGCATGAATTTTGCATTTTTATACTGTGTTCTTACTAAGAAAATTCTAAACGGAAATAGTTGATTTGTACTATTTCCTATCATAGACCATTTGTGTTAAATGCTATGTGAAGCTAGATATGGCATCAAAATGCTTGAACATGCTAGTTTCTAGCAATTGAAGCCATTTTATTATGGCTAATCGGTAGTAATACCAGCAAGGAAAGTCTTATATGATAGAGAAGTGATAAACCATCACAACTGTTCTAAAGACGGGACATACTTCTTTTGAATATATTTTATCAACAGATATATACAGATTAAAAGTCACTGTGCCGTATTACACAAACGAGGTCATGAATGATTTTTTTTTAGCAACTTTAGGTACAATAAATACTTTTTACAGCGTTTAGAAACGCTGTAAAAAGTATTTATTGTACGTGTTACGTAGATATTAAAACTGTGCAACTGAAAATTAACACTTATAAGTGTTTAGAAAACTGTCAAAAATAAAATAAAAACACTTTGGTTAACAGTGTAGCTAATGTTGGGCCAAAAATAACACGATGGGCTGCTTTATACTATTGCTCACGAGGTGATGGCTTCGTACGCCCCCGACTGTTGTGTCCTTGGGCAAGACACTCTCCTGCTTGTCACACCGTCAATGCCCTATAATGTATATTATGTAACTCACATGCTCACAACAAAATTCCCCCATAGTACTTTGTATGATATTGAGTGTTATCGCAGATTGGCCCAATGAAACCTTGCTATATATCAATGCAAGGTGATCACTATTCAGAGAACACCCTTAAGGTCAGTAATGTATCTTGAAACTTCCTCACTCCAAAATAATTTGAAACAAGGTATATTGTTAACATATACACTTTGTTCTTCTTTTCCTGCAGGTCTCGATTAGTTTGGTTGCTATGTAACCAGCCTATACTGATGAAAACATAAAAATATATCTAATCACATAGTTAAATGTAAGAATTTGTTGACACAAAAATTAAGTAAGTGGGCATATGATTCATAATGGCTATAAGCCTGAAAAAATCGACAATTACAAGCACACTCCCAGAGGTACACTGCTGCCCTGCTACTTCATTGGTACTATACATTGGAATCATATCTTAACCCTAAGTATTATACCAGTTAAGTGGTATGTACCTACAAACCTTCAAAAATAGGGTATTTCGGTTAAAATATAGTTTTCGAAAAATAAAGTGGTCATGCGAAACGGGGAAATTGTTTAATTTTTTCGCTTTTGCTGAGATCACTGATCGTACCTTGAATACCATCATGATAGTACCATAATAGTACCATAATAGTTTCCTGAATAAAGCAAGGATATTGTAATTACACGTAGCATGGACAAACCGCGACGCTAATGTTAGTCTCGCACAATGACTCCGTCCAACAAAACACAGAACAGGTCGACAGACATTACTTTAAGATAAATGCATTTAAAACATACTTCCCATAAAACTGATTGTTGCATGTAATACCCCCAGTATTTTTATAATCAAAACAGTATTTAAGGGTACACGCAGGGTCACTCTAAGATGGATAATTTAGACATTGTCTTGTATTGTATTTTTAAAAGTATATCATAAGTACATAAAAGTATACTTTATCAAAAAGGAAATGATGCAAGGAATCCGAGTAGGGCGGCAGATTTCCGTGAGCAGTTTTTGAGAAAAGCGCCAAATTTGATTTTCCTTGCCACTTTGTTTCGTCCACCATAACAACTTACCATAAAGTTCTAAAGCAATGAAAACTGCATGTTCTAAAGAGCCAAAACTAGAAAGAGGTTCTCAAATTTTTGAAGCTTTTATTCGTTAAAAAGAATCAAAAGTGACTTTGTTAAATTTCGACCAAAATTATGGTCCTGATTCAAAAATTTGAGTTAAAGCCATATTATGTTATGTTAGCTTTTACTGTCACTGACTGTCAGATAATGTGCTCTTTTAATTTTGAGCCGAACAAGTGAGGTAAAGCAAAGAAAATCGGAATTTATTACTAGCGCCAATGCATGTTACTCCAGTAGTTATAATACGGTACGACCCTCTGATGTGTATGTGTATATGTGTGTCCCGCACGCCGTGTACGAACTGTGTTATGTGTTATAAACATCGGCTAATATTTCCATCGTAATAATAAAACGACGGTTCCTGCGTTTTATTCAAAATCTCGGATTTTGACAAAACTACAGCATCTAAAGTCTTGATTTTTGCAGAGTATCTTTGTTTACTAAATTTACAATCCAATCCAATCGTGTAAAAACCAGAATTAACACATTTTTTTAGGGCGTTCTCCTGAGCAAGTGTTATAATGTGTAAAAGTTTTAATAACAGAATTTGTGATTGTTTGATGATTCGAAAGATTTTTTGTAGTATTTTATAGAAAACCATCCTTGCCTTTTCAATAAAACCATTTATGACTAACGTCAGTTGCTTACAGTGTTTTCTTTAAATGAGTATGGGTATCAATATGAGCTAGTATGGATGCATCATGGTGTGGGACTTCCAAAAGTGGGCATTGTTTTGGGGATAAAATCGGCTTTTACATCAAAAGTGGATACTAAAAAAAAAAAAAAAAAAAAGCGCAGTGATTTATAGTGCGCTACGCACAGGCACAACGCCTAGACATTGATCCACAAGCCTCAGCACACTTTACAGGTTGTCGCTGACCACTATGGCCCCACATCATTCCATAAACCATTAAACAACAATTCAGGGACTTTGCTGCTTCAAGAGCGCACACCCTAGACATTCCACAAATAACCATCGCAACCAGGATCAGCTCCCCGAGTTTCGTACGGGTTACAACGAGACAAATTAGCAGTGAGTTCCTTGTCCAGGGGAATTTCAAGCTAACTCAATTTTTCCACGAGAGCGTAATAGGCACCGCCAGGGTTCGAACTCGCAACTTCTCGCACCATAGTCGAACGCCTTATCGATTGAGCTAACTTGACTGCTATACTACCCGACCAGGGGAGCTTCGCAGCTAACAGGCGGTAATCATTACAAGTCAAGTGGGTGATAGTGTAAAGCCGTACTGTAACCTACCCATAAATAGGGAGTATCAAATGGACACTGCTAGGTTCATCAAATGCCTGCTTATACACAATTGTGTTAGATAACAATTTCATGGTGTTGAAACTGAAATTAGCCAATGATAGCGTCAACTGTCATTAAACTCTTTGCAATTTGCATTATTCATTATTCATTGGGATAACAATGGTTATGGCTACTAGCAAAGAGAGATAAAAAGATTTTATCGCGTCTGACGTCATCTGTCAATCAAACTCAAGCACGGTTTGTTTACAAGTGTCGTGATGATGACTTGCTGAACGCGGCGGTATAACCGGGCGCCTTATTGTTAATTTTGCACCTTCAAAAACACAAACCATCTCAAAAGTTAAGGTCTTTATAAAGTAGGAAAGTTTCTTTCGTGAAGGCACCATGTCAACAATGCCTAGAAATGTTGCTTTTTGCCTTGTAAAAGTACGTAATTTTTCGCTATTTACTGCTATTCCTTTTCTCCGATCCGCACCACATAAATCGGCCTTCCTTTTAACCAATTAACATATTAACCAATCAAGGATCGTAATCGACAGTAACGTCAGACGCTATTACGACTTTTTATCTCTGTCTTTGATAATACTAGCAATTTTGCTTACATCAAAACAGACCATTACCAGAAATAATGAACGTGTGGTTAGGACTGGCTAAATAGTAGTTGGATTGAGGTTGGGACCCTTCGAGTCACAACCTCAAACAAACTAGCATTTCACTAATCCTGAATAACACTCGGCCATTATTTCTGGTAATGGTCTATTTCTCACTCTTTATCTAATACAAATTATTCCACACTTGCCTGTTTGGTGCTAATGACTCTTCGGACTATTTACCTTTCTGATTATTGAGCAACTTCATTTTTTCTGACCCATGACCCTTCAGAATATATTGTCCCTTCGGATTATAAAACTTGTTTTGTCACATTTTCGCACTATCGACCCTTCTTACTATGACCCTTCTGACAAACGGGCTTTTCCCCATATAATTATCAATTAAGCCTAAGACGTGCGCTATTTTGTTACAATGACCGCATCCCAATTGTTGTTGAATAAAACCTTCCCATCTTTGTGTTCAGAGCAGTCAGGCCCACGGAGGTACTCCATTAGTCCACGCTGTAATGCTGGACTCGCGGTAGTGTGAAAATTCATAACCTGTGCTATGAAGTCCACCTTGAGTTGCCCATCTACGCTATCTTCTTCAAAAGAGTCGGTGATGTCTACCCGAGCTGTTTGTTTGTAGTCTGTGAACGGTATCTTCTGCTTAGAAAATGCCTGACGAATGTGTTCGGAGTTGATGAAACGTACGAGCCGATCTTCGAAAAATTTATAGCGATTCCTTAATCGCCAAACCCCACTGTCATCTGCAAACAGAATAGAGTCATTAAGGATAAATATAATTTGTAGATTTTTTATATCATCTCACCTGGTCCGCTAATTCTTAAAGGTGTGTTTATGTGTGCATGAAAAAATCATCCCCAAAATTAATGTCTTTGAATATTGGTTCATAATATCAGTGAAAAACCCACGATATTGTTTCTCGTTGTCTCTGAAAAAAATATGGCCGAATCATTTAGAAAATGGATTTTGTGAACCAAAATATGCATGGTTAGTAGGTGAACTATTGGCACACACATGCGAACACACATGTCAAATGCGAACTTTTGAATCTACTCAGATTGAAATACTAGCATAAAACTTTAAACAAAATGACTTTTTGGATGACAAAAGAATTCAAACAATATGTCAACTTCACTTGTTAAAATCGAACCAACTTACTTGTAATGTGACAGCACTACATGCAAAACTTCGAAGTTGTTAACACGACCATCTTACCAAGTGCTCCAAAGCATCTACATTATGCCGAGATAGTATGCATAGTCTTAGTTGCCGCACCTGGATTTTTCCATGGTAGTGGAGTGGGTGAGGAGAATCAGGGGGATGGACAAATTTTGGCAATATTTGCTCGAAACAATAAGATTTTTAGTGATGTTTGATCACGACTGTATTGTATCCCTTGCTTTACCCAACTATTCGTACCTGAGAGAGTAATAATCAGCATCATTCCTCCATCCTCAAGTTGCTCATACAACCACTTCAGGGAGTCCTCCATATCATCAACATAATAGAGAGAATGTATTGCGCTGATAAAATGATATTTCGTTGTATCACCACGTGCAACTTTCGCCTTACGGAACTCATCTAAACCCTGTTTTCGCCAGTCTATGGTGATGCCATCGAGTTTGTCGGCCATCGTCGTTACTAGTTCTTTGTAGAGTTTGATTTGTCCTGCTGCGGGCTCGACGGCGATGTTTTTGATGCAAGGATAACGGTTGCGAAGTTTACACATCATTTTGGTATCCAGTTTACCTGTTGAATAAAGCGGACAATAATGTTAACCCCATGGGCACTACTGCCTTTTTCACAGAGCCCATGATTGGATATTTACGTGATATAATCATTTCAGTAACCAATCAAAACAGCTTTTAGATCTCTTACACCTTTTAGCTTAATCCCCTACGGACATTTCTTGCCATATCTCTGATTGGCTCAATGCATGGCATAGCCCTCTTTGTAACCAATCAAAACATCTAAGAGGCCGATAAATCGGCTGGTAGTGTCCATTGGGTTAAAATAAGTTTTCAAGGTTGTTTCATGATTTCGGCCTTTTTTTCATGTTTTTTACAGAGCATTCTTCATTGATGCTGCTCAATCTTGGAAAATAGTCTTCCGGCCACAATCAGAAATGCTCAAAATATTAAACAGTTTCAAAATAGCTCACAAATCTCATCTTTATCCGCAGTAACTTTCTGTTCTGTTTTTCATAACACTTTGTACTTCTCATGATATAGTGTATATTTTATTATTGCTTGTTTATCTATGGTGTTCTGTTTACGGGCGCTTCAGGCCTTGCCGATCGCTCTCGCTCGCCACCACTCGCACAAACTAGATTTCTAGGGAGAGATTTTCCGCTCGCCATAGGCACTAAATATCGCTCGCTGACACTTAAGTTTAAACACTCAATTCATTGTAGAGATTAACCTTAAGGAATCAGAAAGACTGCTCGCCTAGCTAGCGAGCGATTAACCACTCGCCTTTAAAACCTAGACGGCAAGGCCTGGCGCTTTGTAACTGTTCTGAAAAGGCGCTTTATAAAATGTTGTAGTATGTAAGCTCATAATGATCAGATCTATTGAATAAAACTGTTGTATTGCTATATAATTAAGACAACTCAGACAATGTTGCTATCTATGACGATATCTCATTCCAGATCAAACCGGTATAAAATATATCCACCCCCCCTAAATTCCGCCACCACTGGTTTGGTGCTCCCTGTATGAGGTCCTGAGAATTTTCTTTGCAATCCCCTCAATTTCCCTGTCATTTTACTAAAACAGTTTTTATGCTAGTAATTCACGATTGGCATGTATAGTATGTAGGCCCTTACCACAAACGGTTTTGTTACGCCCTCTGCCATATATGACAACTCTAGGGTGGCTACATGAGGCAAAAATAATGTACATCACATCATACGCTTCCTGTCCGGATTTTTGATTGCATTTGCACGGGAATTTGGAGAACATTGTGGCTTTTCCTTTCTCACAAACAATGTATGTTCCATCAGCGTAGCGATATTTTTAGTGTTAGGGACAACAATTTTTTACGACAAATTGTATTATAGACTTTTCTAATCTGACAATCTGACTGTAAATAAACGCTTCTCGGTGCACAAAGGAATATTCGTGATTGTCTTAATTGTTCAATGTCATATTAATAAAGGTGATGTTAAAGTGCGAAACTTAATTGTTTCTTAGTTTTTTTAAAATAAATGTTATAAGAGCCGTAAGCTTCACTTCCGATATTTTATTCAGTGCCACTCTGCCAGTGAACCTACAGTAGGAAGTTGTATTAAAGTGACACTAAACGGCATCAGTAATTACACTTAGATTATTTATTTTTACTTAATGTAATATTATTAGATATTGTATCTTATAATTATTTTACCCTTGCCACAAGGTACTTGAGAATATGTAATATTCCGTGCATATTACATGGAGGAACGACCTTAAATCCCTGTTTGGATATAGGAATATATATAGATGACGACACTGTTCGGTAAACTACAATATAAAATCACGTCTCCTGTAGAATAATATGTTACTTAATAATATGTTACTTACGAATTTTATGGACTAAACACTCGTAGTGGGTATTGGATTAAATGGCTATTGGACCAAATGGCAGTGGGACTAAATGGGCTTGGACCCGTTGAGAATTATGACTAAATGGGAATTGAACCAAATGCAATTGGACTAAGTACTAATTAGACTTAGCCGAAGTGACAATAAACCAATTAGGCCTGCATATCGTCGCTGGGGGGAGGTGGCAATCTCATGTATTCCAAAGATCAAATGCAAAACCTCATATGTAAAAAGTGGGCCCAATTTCAAAACCTCATATATGCAATTTTGCTAAAATTTACTTTCGTGTCCCAACACACCTTCTAGTGCTTCCCTTTTAACTGTAAAGTGCATAAGTGTCTGTAAATAACCAAAGGAGCAACTCCATGTTCTATGTTTTAACCATTTTGCGTCTAACACAAAATGTCAAAATCGTAACATAAATGAGGTTTTGTAATTGGTGCTCACTTTTTACTAATGAGGTTTTGCATTTGACCTTTGGAATTATATAGGAGGTTTTTCCTGCCCAACGACAATATAATATATCTTCATGGTTTTTTTAAAGAGCAACAATTATTCTAAATCTATACCTGAGCCAACCCCAACACCAAGTGCGGCAAATTCTTCCCCATCTGGTATATTGACTTGCAACTTCGCCACCACCGCTTCATTAAAAACATTCTCTTTCCAATTACTATCGATATTCGTCGATGCCTTAACGAAAACTCCAAATGATTTAATGTAATGATCAGGATCATGGAAGAGGCTTTTGATGTCGCCTTTTTCTTGTGTGCTTATCGATGCCATTGAAGTATAACGGTACCTGAAAAGTAAGCGCGAAAACTAGTTCTTTTTAAAGGAGTTTTAAAGGAGAAATATAAAAACTTAATGGGTAATACGTTTATGATATTCATTTGCATTTCCACAATTCATTATCCATTCAACAACTCTTCCTATACCTTTGTGCAGGCGCCAACCGTTGTTAAACCGTGATGAACCCACACTTTTACTGTAGCGTATACGCGAACGCGAGCGAGACTACGCGTTACGCGAGAGCGCGTAAAATTCGTCATGCCTGGAACCTTTGTGCGTATGCCAGCTTACAAGTTGAATTCAGTATTTTTCAGGTAGCGGCTAAACATTGCCGTTTTATTCTGTAGTTTTATTGCTGATATCAAAAGAGAAATCATCGAAGTTTTTGTAAGGCTGAGTGGCAATGATTAACTGACATTTCTCGTAAAATAATCGTGAATATACGATATTTAGCTTCTTTTCGTTGTTGAAAGGGATTCAATCATGTTTCACCGTTGTTCATCACCGTTTAACAACTCGTCCGGCGCGTCTGCGTGGTTTACTTCGCTCGGGCAGCTAAAAGCTGCCCTCGCGAAGTAAACCAAGCAGACGACGCGACCGCATCGTTGTTAAACGGTGATGAACAACGGTGAAACATGATTGAATCCCTAATTATGCTTACATAAATAATAACTTAAAAGTAACACCTTGTCGTTCCGATTGTAAAATATTTTGTTATAATCATTGTATTTCCTTTGTGTCTGAAGACATTGGTCCCCAATGTACTACAATGCTCCTCCATAATAGTGTTGTTATTTTATTTAAATGATATACAGTCATCTAAAATCAATCATTTTTAGTTTTAGTTTTGTCTTACCTTACTGGTTATTCGAATTTCAATCACTTTGTTCAAATGCCACGACTGATATTGTAAATACTCCAAAGCAGGAAATACCTTTAGGCACATGATCACTAAAATATTGCAAAAAAAACGGGATTTCCCGCTTTAATGAAAACGTCGATAGGTGTCACTTTTACTGGATTGCTGCATTTATTGCAACAGTTCCATGCACGGATCAGACTATTTATATGGCTATTGAAGAGTGATTGAGTCATAATATATCATTATAGTTTGATCAGCTCGTAATCGGCGGGAATTGTTAGGCTTTTACCATTACGCCGAAAAAGTAGACCCAAGTTAAGAGTGATATAATTGACCTGTTTGGTCTATATTGTGCGTCTTAAATTAAATAGACAAAGTATAGGACCTGAAATTATAATTCGCGATACTTCTGGCGAGATGTCACAACTCAATTCTCGAAATAATATACATTGATATTAATCCGCGATGTTATAAGGCCCGCCGATAACGAGCTGATCAAACTATATGAGAAAATGACAGTAACGTTGTAAGGACGTATAAGATTTATATAATATCGAATGGCTTTATTGAGTGTGATACGAGAATATACCCCAAGAAATATGAAAATACCGAACGAATCCGAAAAACGAGTTGGGTATTTTCATGTCAAGTGCGGTACAGCTAAATCGCCATCGAGCAGTGCCTTTGTTAAAACCATGCCTTTATTATTAAAGGAGACTCATGAATAAGTAAGTAGCTGTTGTACAATGCTCGTGCGTTCTATATGCATATCAGTATAGATGATGTGACTTCTGACGTCAATGCCTGACAGTATTCGCACGCATCATCACAATTTCCATTGTTTTTTGCCAGGCAGTATGCGCGCGCATCATATTTTGTTCAGGGCTCGTGTTTTTAAAACTCCCGCCACATCACAATAAGACTATTAAACAGTGTAGTGGTTGCATGGGGTTCATTCAAGCATAAAGATGATACCAGTCCCTTGCCTTTGTTGATAAACATTGAGGTCACCTCATCTATACCCGAATTAACCAAAATAATTTGGTTGACAGCTTTTACGTGACTTGTTGCTTGACGCTTAAATAAACACATATTTCCAAAATAGATCCAGTCTAGTATTTACAGTAGCCTTTCCCTGGCAACTGTTAGTTTTGGGAGAATAAATGGGAAAATCCTTGATGTATTTATCATGTCATCATTTATATATAATATAAATAACAGGGGTGCAAGAATTCACCCTTGGGGTACACCACAACCTATATTTTAAATTTTGAACAAATTTCTTTGTTTTAGATATTGGCGTAATATCATCGTAAGGACAACACGATTAAGAATATTGTAAATAATGAACATGTTAACCAAACGACTCGTTAGACAACCATTCTCATTTTTTCTGCCATAACTAAATAGCTACATAAATTATATAGATTTTGAAAGTGCATATAACTATGTTTTAATGTTATTTTTGAGCCCAGCTACAGTTAGATGAAAGTACACACCTGGTTCACGAGTATGTCAAATTAACGGTATTATGCTTTATAAAATGTTTTATAAAAGGTTAATGAGAAAAGACATTGTATAAAGTTATTTAGAAGGGTAGGTTTTATTTAAAATAATAAATAATTGACTTGTTATTATTTTTATGATAAAAGTGCACACCTGGTTAATTAATGTCACGTTAACGATATTATGTTTTAAAATGTTAATCAGAATGTATAAACGAATAAAATCTCTGCAAAGTTGCATAGAATGCACATAAGTGTCTACAATTTCATATAATTACAAACTTTTTACCTTGCTGCAGCTCAATGAAAGTACACAGCTGCTTTACTGGTATCAAGTTAAAGCCTCGGTTCGAGGCGTTAGGGCGCCTGGGATAGTGTTTTTTCTTTTCTTTTCTTGTGTGTGTTTTTGTTGTTGTTGTTGTTGTTGTTTTGCTTGCAGGGAGAAAGATTACTAAAGGCAGCGATGAAAATATTTCTGGTGGTCATAATTTTTAGCCCGATTAACTGGGACAATTGTGCACGGGAGCGAGAAATCGCTAATTTTAATCTAAACTCAAGGTGATTATTTTATGTTAACTTTTTAATTTTATTATTTTTACTTATGTACAGCGTGTCCCAAAAGTAACTTAACATTGTGAATTTGCTATATCTCAAATATTTCCTACTTCATACCAAAATGGAGAACATATTCACGTAGATTGATCTTTTAGAATTATTCTGATACCAAAAACAGCATTATTGATGACCCCTTGACCTTTTTGCGCGACTGTATATATGTGTGTATCATACCCACAAAAGCAAGATCATTATAATTATGTTCTTTTGTTCAAGCAAATGAATGATGTGCTTCTCTGAACAATAGAGTTGGTTCACTCACTGCACACGCTACATTTAGGTAAGAAAATTCATGGATTACATGTCCTAACGTAAGCATGGTAAGCGTGAATGCTGATTTAGATTATAATTAGGATTATATTGACAATATTAAACTTTAAGTGAAGATGAATTTCCTATAGATCAACGGATTCAGATGGTATGGTTCTTTGCCGAGACGACGTCGGACAAACTCATTCAAGCAAAGTTTAAGTAACATTTTAATGTAAATTAACAAGCCGAAATATAATCAAGCAACTAGTGCAGAAATTCCTATCAACTGGATCTGTTCATGATCTATCTCGGGCAGGACGTGGAAGAACAGGAAGATCGGCTACAGACATCGATGTCATACGAAGAGCGGTGGCGAAAAGCCCAAGACGATCAGTACGTCGACTTTTAATGGAAAACAACGTACCGCGTACAACTGTTCACCGAATCCTCAGAAAAGATCTTAAGCAGTTTCCAAATAAAATCTAGATAAAGAGAAAATGAAGATTACGCATTGAAAACAAACAAACAAACAGATTTTAAAACAATAACACGTTATATCGTGTTATCACGTCTCAAATGACGAGACTTATTTTGCGTTTATAAAAGTGGGTTTTACGGTACGGTAGATATCCGTTAATTTCATGCCAAAGGGTCATGACCACATAGGCATGTTTGGTATCATAACATTTCTAAAAGAATTATCTACATACTGTGCAATTTTTTTAACAACACTATTAACCCAACGCAAGTTATGGCAAATTCACAATGTTAAGTTACTTTTGGGACACCCGGTACTTACTTGTACTTATTATTTGTTTCCCTTTCGGCTAGGCACCCCCCCCCCCTCCTTTACACTCATAAATAAATTGTTTTTTTGCTAAGTTCTTCCTTCCGTGTAAAGTAAAACTTTTTGGGAGGGCGAGTTAGCGCAGCGGTAGTTCCCTCGCTTTGCACCACTGAGGTCCCGGGTTCAAGCCCCGGCGCGGCCCAAGGACTCATGTGCACTTGGTTTATCCCGATTCCATGCTCGCTCTCGCAGGTTTTCTCCGGGATCTCCGGTTTCCTCCTGCTTTCAAAAAATCGGTGATTAGTTGTTTGGTTATCAGAAACTTCCTTCACCCAATTGAATTTGGGGAGCTGCACAGATAATTGGTGGATGTTACAATCTAAGTGCGGATAGGTCTGCGCCTGAGGTTCGGCTGCAACTGGCCAAGATGATGCGATCTGATTGTGATGATTCACCATGGCAGCGACATTACAGCGCTTTGAATCCTTCAAGATCTAGCTGGAAAAAGGCGCTATATAAATCCGAAATTTTTTTTATTTATTTATAAGCCGTTTGAACCAAACTGAACAAAATTGACGTATACAATTACAATATATAATACCACGACAATAATGTGTATGACTATCTGACTTGCCATGCTGGCCGAATAAACCATGCGTGAATTGTACATCTTCTTCAACATCTTCCAGTCGGGATGATTAGATCATGTACATTCATATACGTGTTTATACTCTTAAGTTGTACGTCAAAGGGTGTACAGATTACCGATTTAGCATGCGGAAACACAAAAAGGTGCTTAAAAACACATTTTGAATTTGTTTTTTTGTCTATTTTGATACTTAATTGAATGTGAGCGAGCGAATGAGTAAGTTAGGGTTGAGGGGGTCGGGCGGGGACATCTAGCCTATTAGTTCGAGAGGGTCATTATTCCGAAAAGGGCTAAAGTTATAGTTTCGTCAATTTGTTAAAATTAGTGTTAAAATTAGGATCAGGGTTATGTTCAGTGGCGGCACTACGGGGAGGGGAAATATTTCTCTTGACTCCCAAATAAATAAATTCATGACCCATTCCTTCCGAAGAAAATGACAGCCCCCTAAGTTCCCTATCATGCAAAAATTATCAAATAACATCATCGGCAGCTACGCAGTTCTGACCTTAATGGGCTATTCCATTTGAAATCCACACCCCCCCTGTGGAAGATTTACAATGCTACCTAAATTCCAGTTGGGCCAAATGTACAATCCAGTTGGAAATATTCCCATGCTTCATTGTAATTCCAGCTGAATCATGTAGAAGATTTACAAATTTAACGCAATTCCAGCTGGATACCCTATGGAAGATTTGCATTTTGACCTCAATTCCAGTTGGAAACATTTACATGTTTTGTGTGGAATTCTAGCTAAAAACTTCATTCCAGTCAGATACCCTGTGGAAGATTTTCATGTCGACTTCAATTCCAGTTGGAAACATTATCGGTGGAAAATGTAACTTTCAGTCGGATACCCTGTGGAAGATTTGCACTTCTACCTCAATTCCAGTTGGAAACATTTACATTTTGTTATAATTCCAGCAGAGAAGGTCTAAAACAGGGTAGAAATTCCGGGGGGTCACTCCCATTGTGGCCTGTACACCAATTCAGGATAATCAACTTTTGAAAAGCACCCTAAACAAGAATTTAACCCTTGGCTAAAACAATATCCTAAACAGGTGTTTTTACACCCTAAACAGGGATTTTATTCCTTGCATCAAATTTCATACCCTAAATTTCATTTCCGCGTATTAGCAATTGCAATTTTGCTACCCTTTTTCCAATATTTCATGTTTTTGACACCCTAAACGCGTTACGCGCGTATCGTGCTTACCCACGAAAAACTACCCTTTTTACGCATTTTCATTATCGCGGATGGTGTACAGGCCACAATGGAGGTGACCCCCCCCACGGGAGAAATTCCCTGTGGAAGATTTGCTTGTTTTCTGAGTATGGTGGAAATTTAGAAATAATAAAAACTGTTAGACGCAAAAAACATGTTTGCTTAAAATATTATCATGCTGAAATTTCCAACAATAACCAACACAATTTTGAGTTGGACCATCATGGGGAAATCCCCCCCCCCCAACCCATTGGCTCATAATTATTGCACAGCCCCTAGTGAGAATTTTTGCCTGAATTTTATTTGTTGTCCAATTTACGAATTTTTTGTTGTTGTAAAAAAGGATTTTTTATAGATAGAATTCTTGACAGTTTCTTCAGATTTTTATTTTGCTATACATTCATTCATTCAAATACCAGATAGACTTTATAGCCAACTTTAATAGACCTCAAGTGACAAGAAATCTATTTTGTCTGCATTGTGAAGTTTTTGTTTTAAGAACAGATAATTGCAAAAATATAATGCCACATAAATTAAACCATTAACATTCTAAAACCTATTTTTTAGGATGGGTGTCCTTGGCCCAGTGGAATAGTTTTGTAAAACCACTACAAGTTTGTGCACAGAAGCTGTGGACCACAGTGGACAGTGTATGGAGCATAATTTGATTATGATCTTTAGTCTTGGCTTTTCTCAGGATAGGCCTTGCTTCATGTTTTTTTTCTACCTGGTTACAGATTTTCACATAACAAATTCAAGTTTTATATTGACATGTGAATTAACCCTTTTTACTGAAGTTCAAGTATAACAAGTCTTCTTTTTTTACTGAAGTATAAATGCGTCTTTATATAACCTGAAAACTGATTACCACTTCACTTTTTGTATTGATATTTTCATACAGATAACAATATAATTTAATTAATATAATTGCCCTGGTTGCTTATTTCTATTCTCAGCTTTCTAGAGTTCAAAATCGTAAACATTTTCAAACAAAATTGCCTGCATTTTTATACCCAGGGCATTTTAATTTTAAGGTGTCATTTTGGTGTCAAAGGTGAAATTCCAAGCAGGTTGGACAACATACTTTGATGGACAAATTAAATTGGGTAGTTGTAAATTTAGTAATGTATCGAAACGTATGGAAATGGATGGAAATGGATGGAAATGGGTGGAAATGGATGGGAAAAGGATAGGAACGGATCGAAAAGGATGAAAATGGGTCGGAATGAATCAAAATATGACTCGAACATCTCGAAATGAGTACAATAAGAGCTAAAATTCATCAAAATGTGTTTTCTTATCCTGTGTCTTCATTTGTTTTCCTGTCTTCCCTATTTTTGCATTTCTTTCTTTCTTGCTTTTCTTTTCATGCAAATAAAATTCAAATACTAGTAATCATGGTAATGGAAGGAAGAAAGAAAAATTAGGCGTCGATTTTCTTTTAATTAATCAATTAACGCAAGAAAGAAAGAAAGAAAGAAAGAAAGAAAGAAAGAAAGCACAATTCTTCTTTAATTTTAGATTAATATTAAAAGATATTAATTAATTAAATAAATAGTTGTACTTTATTTTTCTCAATGACATTATTTATTAGCATTAAATATAAACTCCATGATTTCTATGACTTGACAAGCATTACAAAAATTAAAATGCCAAAAAATCAGGTTTGAAAAAAAACTGACCAAATTAAAAGATCGTACATTTATGGCTTTAACTTTTGATTTATATACATTTTTATAGGCCTATTCCTGCATATTGTAGGAGGATATCGCTAGTATGAGTTTTCAATTCCCCTGTCAAATAGACCTTAAAATGTGTTTAAACTTAAGGGCTGGGGTATGAACGTTTGGACAGTATTTATTTTGGGACATTAGAGCACATCAGACATATCGAATTGCATTTTGAATACGAAGAATGTCATTCTGATATCAAATAATTTTGATTTTTTGAAATTCGCAATTTAATACACATTTTATGGCAAATCATTAAAAATTGATATTTTTGATATTTAACAGTTCTTGGAGTAAACTTTATAAATCTGATGATTTATACTTAAAGTGTATGTAGGTGGGATGAAAAGCCGACGATCAATTGAAAATTTTGACCTTTCGTATTGAAGATATGGATTTTTGTTTCCAAAACACAAAAAACAATTAGGTCTTTTTGGGAAAAAATCCATATTTTCAATATGAAAGGTCAAAATTTTCAATTGACCGTCGGCTTTTCCTCCTTGCTACATACACTTTAAGAATATATCATTAGATTTATATAATTTACTTCGAGGACTGTTATATATCAAAAATTTGAAAAATATCAAATTTTTATAATTTGTCATAAAATTTGTATTATATTATGATTTTCAAAAAATGAAAATTATTTGATATCAGAAAGACATGCTTCGTATTCAGAATGCAATTTGATAGGTCCGAGGTGCTCTCATGTCCCACAAAAAATACTGTCGAAACGCAATAAACGCTCATTTTAGATCCCTTAATCTGAGCATAAAATTCTAGAATTTGATTTAATATGATTTAGATATCATATCTATAGACCAATTTGGTGAATGAATTGTGGAAAAATAAACAATTTTTATCAAGACAATTTTCACCAAACTTTTTATGATGCAGTTCTTCTCCAGGATTGTTACTTTCTATTTATAGTACTTTATAAAAGCTGATGACTACTTCAAAAAAGGATTTTAAAAGATTTATATTTCAATAATTATCTTGAAAAGTTTGCAACTGGTGTATGTATGATGCCATGAACATTTAATTACACAAATTATGTTGAAAATTTGTATTATATGGTAATATTACATTATGGCCTTGACCTATTGAGATCTGCCAATGTTTCATCACAGATATTGGAATGTTATCATAGTATCTGTGGTTTCATGCTGCTGTGGTGGCTTTTACTGGCCACACTGTCCTGTGATTTGAGCATTTTGACCGACGGGTGAAACACATTTTGACGAATTTTAGCTCTTATTTGTACTCATTTCGAGATATTTGAGTCATATTTTGATTCATTCCGACCCATTTTCATCCTTTTCGATCCATTCCTATCCTTTTCCCATCCATTTCCATCCTTTACCATCCATTTCCATACGTTTCGATACGTTACTAAATTTACAACCACCCAAATTAAATTTGGCTACAATATAATTTTGAATTGATTTCTAGGCTGATTCCTATATGTATCGTGCCAATGTCTCAGATTCAAATGTCAAAGAACTTGCCCATATGAAAAAATAAACACTTACAAATTCCACACTACATGCTCATTTTCTGATATCAGAAAGATGAGAATTAAAAAACTCATTCTTAATTAATTATTTCAAGATATTGGAGATATTGAAATGAGGGGATTTTTTTTTCAGGATTGATCGTTATCAAAGCAGCTGGACATGAAACTTTTATACCAATTACCTTTTCCGAAAAGTCATTGATATATTAGATGGGTAAATGGTCTTTTGTACTGAGTACCCCCCTAGCTGTTTATACAGGCTATATTTGAACCATCAACCATGCCCGTGCATATTTCATTATAGTCTATTAGAGCATGACAGTATCCTGCTATGACTATCACCCTCCACTTTGTCATATCATAGGAACTAATATTTTTCCCCTGGTCTGTTTTGAAGGGAAAAAACCTCGGGCCCTTCTTGATTTTGAGTTTACCGTTTCCTGCCTGCATCCAAAATGATTGAGAATTGCAAAATATTTAGGCCTATTATTATTGGATTTTTATTTGATATTTTGATCACATTTAATATGATGCTGAACAAACAAATAACATCTCTGCATTTGTGTGAATCCAACCATAATTGCAATATAGTTAAACCCGCAGTGCCAAAATGTACCGTTGATATTGCATGTGACCACTCATTTCAAAAGAAAGAAAATGATATATTAATTAAAAATAAACTTTTTACAGTTCACATTGTTAATTTATTCATTCAAGGTTTATTTTGATTCTCATTTAAAATGTATACTAACAGTTATAAATATGCTCTTGTAATGTTTTCCGTTTGATTCGTCAGTTTACTCTTTATTCATTTGCTTATTTGTAAGACAAATGACTCGTTCAGAAAATGATTCTTCAAAAACTTGTTCTGTTCTGTTATCATGCTCCCACTTAATAAAACCCAACAACAATAAATAATTATTTTGCCCTATAGGTAATTTTATCAATGTTTAGTCATATCAAGCATTTATAAAATGTCTAAAATTTACATTTTAATATTTAATTACATTCTCTGTTAAATTTCTTGTTTTGACTAATATAAATTTGTTAGTTTACTTTATTTGTACACCAAGCACATGAAGTATAATTAATTCATCATTTAACAAACAAAATATGGCCATACATACTGTCTTAGTTGAAAAATTTGTCATGCATGCGCAAATGACAAATTTTAATTTATCGTCAAAAAGTTCCTTATTTGACAAATTCAGAAAATTTCAGAAAATTAATTTTTATTGCAAACACTTTGATTTTAATAAGATTGTCACTGAAGTTTGTTAGGCTTGTGTGTCCAATACCTTGTCATTTTATTGTCTTCTGGCATTCTACATTTGCCTATGAACGCATAGTAGATGTGTCAATCAATCGAATTGGTCGTTCATCTTAATTCATTCATTAATTTCAATCATTTGTATTATATTTGTTTTAATATATCAAGCCTGTAAATATTGTCAACTGAGGGAGTATGGGCAATTCACTTGCATGACTTATTTCTGCCCAATGTTTGTTGACTTTTTCATCAAAAGTATCATTTTCAATGCTAAAAAATATTTATAAAATTTTAAATAAATTTAAAATAATTTGTAATGCAAGAAAATGAATTTTTATTACAAACATTTTGATTTTAATAAGTTTGTCACTGAAGTTTGTTAGGCTTATGTGTGCAATACCATGTCATTTTATTTTATATTTTATTGTAATATTTGTCAATCAATCGAATTAGTCGTTCATTTTAATGCATACATCAATTTCACTAATTTGTATTGTATTTTGTTTTTTTTTGCTTGACTTATTTCTGCACAATGTTTAATGACTTTTTCGTCGAAAGTAATATGTTCAATGACAAAAAAAATATTTTAAGAAAACTTACTTATTTTAAAAGTTGTATTTCTAAACATTTCAATGTGATATTCTTTTAAACTTAAAATGAATGTCAATAGCCTTTTCAATTAATTAGTTATCGCCAAGTGGATATTTGATGAATATCAATGCCATACAGTCATACCGTCATAAGGAAATATTTTGAGTTTCTGTGGCTGCAATATTTTTGAAATTGGAATATCTTTTCACAATATCAATGACAAGTGCGGAATTAACTAAATTAATCAAATATTTCATAAAAACAAAGGCATTATGAAGATTGTTAAAATAAAATGAATGCCTTTGATTTTCAAATTGTTTTGCAGGTTGTAACAAATATGTCACATTTTGTTTTGTAGCCAGCCATATATTTCTGAAACATTCATTGGCATGTTTGAGAAAAGATTGTAAATAAAAATATATAAATTAGGACTCATTTCCACAAAACCCTGGACATGCTGACAACCCTTCTGTTGAAATAAAAAGATATGTTGCGCTTTATCATGTTCCTTCCTGTATTCTACGGGGATCCCTTTAAAAGATTAGTTTACTATTTGGGTATGCTGTTTTCTATTGTCTTTGTACGAGGGACAATGCAGTCAATATATTCCCGCAACTATTATTTATCTCCCCTCAAGCATGACTTTGATGACTATTTCTTATGATAAATACATGTTTGTACTTTTGAATTACGTAATCTCATTTGTATCAAGTCATTGCTATATGTACACTGACAACTGTCAACGTTGGTGGGACATTTGAATTGCAGTTACAGAACATGAGAGAAGGATAAGTAAGTACCAAAGCAGTTTGCAAGCCCTGTTTTGGTATGAGGTAATCTGAGTATATTCACTTGATAATTGTGAAAGAAGAATTGAACACACAGACGAGGAAAGGTGCAGTCTTTGAAATTCATCAGAAATAGGCCTTAATGACAAACAAAAATGGTGTGAAAATCATGACAGACGAGCATACAAGTTAGACACAAAAAAAAAAAATATCTCCAAAATGAAACGAAAACAATTATGATTATTGGTATGAAAGATCATAGTCAGGACAATAGAAATTGTTGCAATAAAAGAAATAAATATGCGCATGTGTGGGTGGTAGGCACAATTAAAAGTACCAAAAATGTATGAAAAAAGGAAAATTTAGGCAAAAAAAAGCGCTATAAATATGACTAAATACAATGCTGCTGGACGTTGTGAGTTAGTTGCTATACTAAGTCTCAGAATGCTGAAATTAAACACACCTTTTGAAATTCAAATTTCTTTTTCTATTCAGAGCCTCTTTATGGTGTGCTGCTTTGATTACATAAACATGACATTTTGAAAACAAAGGGTTTAAAAAGGAAGAAATGTTTGCGAATTCCCCACGGGGACCTCCCATTTTACCTTATCGAGCCAGGTACCATTTTAATCTTGCTATTTCTTATTATGTAAAGAACAATGTGTGATAACGCCTACTCAAAATTGGAGATATTCAACATGATCCCCTATCTCTAATAAAAATACAGACTTGACATTTAATATGGAATATTTTTCGCAAAATTCCAAGACTGGGCTGGACGGAGTCTACATAGACCGCACGGGCCAAATATTAATTCCGTTTTTTAAAGTTGCAAATCTTTTAAAAACTAGATTGTCTCAGCAGCAGGGGACATTAGGCTGTCATGTGCATCTAGGTGTAGAGGCTTATCCTCTTATTCCCACTTGAGCATTCTCAAGTACACTTAAAGTTTTTTGGTCTCCTGGTCAATTCAGTTTTAATTTAGGGGTTGTTGTTATGTTGTTATAGCAACAAGCTCAGTTTTTCTGTCCAGTCAGCTGTCACCTTAGTGGTGTGCAGCCATTCAGGTCTCCCGTCTTATTTTTCCATTCCTTTGTTATGTCCATAGTTCTCCTAGTGATGCACTTGCAATTGTTCCTTCGATCTTGATGGACCAACAAATCCCACCCACCCTCCCAAAAGCTGGAAGGGTGAATCAGTTAACTAAATATGGTTAAAGATACTCCAATAAAATGGTATGTCCAATTATGCTGCTTTATGCTTAAAAATAGAGGCTTTGTATGGAATTTCTTCAAATCTTGAAGAATATCATTAGTAGATTGTCTCCACTTTCTACTGCGTTTTATAGAAGGGGAATGAATGCTTTGTATGGAGTTTCTTCAAAACCTGAAGAATCTCGTCAGTAGATTGTCTCCACTTTCTACTGCGTTTTTATAGAGGGTGGGGGAGTTTCTTCGAAACCTGAAGATTCTCGTCAGTAGATTGTCTCCACTTTCTACTGCGTTTTATGGTATTGATTGGTTTTATTGGGCTATTGAATGCTTTGTATGGAGTTTCTTCAAAACCTGAAGAATCTCGTCAGTAGATTGTCTCCACTTTCTACTGCGTTTTTATAGAGGGTGGTGGAGTTTCTTCAAAACCTGAAGAATCTCGTCAGTAGATTGTCTCCACTTTCTACTGCGTTTTATGGTATTGATTGGTTTTATTGGGCTATCGAATGCTTTGTATGGAGTTTCTTCAAATCCTGAAGAATCTCGTCAGTAGATTGTCTCCACTTTCTACTGCGTTTTATGGTATTGGTTGGTTTTATTGGGCTATTGATTGCTTTGAATGGAGTTTCTTCAAAACCTGAAGAATCTCGTCAGTAGATTGTCTCCACTTTCTACTGCGTTTTATGGTATTGAATGGTTTTATTGGGCTATTGAAAGCTTTGTATGGAGTTTCTTCAAAACCTGAAGAATCTCGTCAGTAGATTGTCTCCACTTTCTACTGCGTTTTATGGTATTTGTTGGTTTTATTGGGCTATTGATTGCTTTGTATGGAGTTTCTTCAAAACCTGAAGAATCTCATAAGTAGATTGTCTCCACTTTCTACTGCGTTTTTATTGAGGGTGGTGGAGTTTCTTCAAAACCTGAAGAATCTTGTCAGTAGATTGTCTCCACTTTCTACTGCGTTTTATAGTGGGCTATTGGTTGCCTTCATGCTTTTCTCCCTTTCTACTGCGTTTTTATACCAGGGTTATAAATGCTTTGTTGCTTATTTGGAGTATCTTTATTTACTTGGTTGTAAATAACCGTGGATTTAATATATTATATATCAGTAAATGGTTTAAGCATTGATGCCAGATCTGGCTGAATACAAAATGTTCGTTTGCTAGTGTTGGCATTGTTTATTCTTTTGGAGATTTCTAATTATTTAATTGCGGTTAAAAATGCTGTTTCCAATCCAATCCTCTGTTTGATCCAAAGATGTATCTGTTTAAGATATGCTTAAGATTTGCTTAAGATGAAATTGGTTAAATGTGATTCAGAAGTCAACTTTTGTTTGTCCAGCCTGTATGGTTGGCTTGTACACATTTTTCCAATAATTCGTGTGTTTATTGATTTATATGAAGATAATCAATAATTCCAAATGCTTGCTGCAATTAATTATCTCAATGTATATAATTTGTTTAATTGATATGAAATCTGTTATTATCTCAATATAGTCTTAATTTCTATGAGATTGTGAAATTATTATAAATAAGCTTATGTGTATTAAATGGTCCTCATGATCGTGGGGCAATGAGGAGTCTATTCTTTGCGTTGTTGTGCTTTCCTGCTGTCTCGAGACAATTGGGTGTGTCGGGAGATGGTGTAAAATAATTGTTTGATAGAAAATGTGCTTTCCGTATGTTTACATTATGGTGCTCATAATGTAGCGAATTTGCCTAAAATGGCGGATTTAGGGAGGCTGAATTTGAGCTTTGTGGTGGACACAATTTCGGACTTTATGCAACATGGTTCTGTTATTATCAAATTTATAGGGGTTTAAGGTGATATTTCTTAAACTTCGTCAGCAACTGACATTCATCACAGCTGAAATACACTTACAATGTACCAAGTTTTTGAACAGAAGAGGAGCTTAAAATAGGGCTCTTAAAAACTGTACGTACTCAGAAAGCTTGAATGGCCCCCTGGGGTCAAATGTTATAAACTTAAGGTACAAAAACAACTGTTCGGATTCCTGGTTGTCCAATGAACTCACACTGTTTCTTTGTGTACAGTAAGTTTATAACATTTGGCCCCAGGGGACCATTCAAACTTTCTGAGTGCGTACCACTTTATAGAGCCATATTTTCAAAAGCTCCTCCCACTTTCAAAACTGGTAGATCACATTTGCATTTCAGTTCTTACGAACACTTATTGGTATTTAGGTTCAGCAAAATTGCCTCAAACCTCAATCAATTTGATAATATCAGAATAATGTTGCTCAAATTCAGAAATTTTACCCCCACAAAAATCAAATTCAGTCTCCTTAAATCCGCCATTTTAGGCTGATTTACTACATTATTAACGCCATAATGTATACTAATGGAAAACACATTTTCTGTCAAACAATTATTTTACACCATTTCGCGACACACCTAATTAATATTTAGCCAGTGCCGTTTATGCAGACCTCTACCAGACCAGTTTTGGAATTTTGCGAAAAAGTATTCCATATTAAATGTCAAGTCTGTAGTATAGGTCTAAATAGAGTATAGCATCAACCCTGTGTTATCGGTCTACCAAATTGCAAAACCGCACCAGATTCCATACTTTTATTCTCGAGATATTTAGAATTATGTAACAATACCTCAATTTGACTCATTATTTTCTCCAGTAGCGTAGCCAGCGGGGGGGCAGGTGGGGCAGAGTGCCCCCCCTGACAAAAAATGAAAGAAAAAGTGCCCCTCTGACAAAAAAATGAGAGAGAAAATCAGGAGGGCAAAGGAAAAGAAAAAGGGCAAGGAGCCCCGTTTCTAGCAAAATTCAGGGCCAAAATAGTGTAAAAAACAAAAATTTTCCGCGCTACGCGAGCAAATTGTAACAATAAAGCCCTTTTTAGCCGGATAATGGGCGAAAATAGTGTAAAATACCATTTTTTTGCGCTACGCGCGCACATCATCCCAATAAGGCCCTTTTCGGGAAGCTCGAAGACATCCAGTCTCTATGTATTGTATGATGCACCTGCAATTTTTTCGTCTGTGCCCCCAAAATTTTATTTTGCCCCCCTGACCAGGAAAGCTGGCTACGCCCCTGATTTTCTCCACTATTTTTCACCACTATGATATATCAGGCAGTGTCCATATGCTAAATGTGTTTATGCTAATGTCATTACGTAATCAAGGATTCGACTTGGCTAATACACATTTGTTTTGAAAGACAAAGGTACAAAACTACAAACTAGTCATCAAAGTCATGCTTAGCAGAGATAAATAATAGTTGCAGGAATATATTGACCATCCCTCGTATGTTGTTATTTGTGATGGCAGAGAAATTTGAATAAATAAATAAATAAATACATGTATACATGTAGGCATATAAGAAAACCATGCCAATAGCACATTTTTGTGAAAGCAATCTGATATAGACCAAATTTGAAAAGCAATTCTAGGATAAGTACATGCAATTGAAGTTGTTGCATTTTGAACCCAATGTTCAAGATTATATAAACATTTTGGGGATTGCTATATAATTTTATCATGAACAATTTTCCAACTGTGCCAAAGGTTGGTCATTTAATTACCTCCCCCTCCCTTTTTTTTTTTAAAGCATTATGTGTAACTTTCAATATTATGATATTGTGGTTTCTCGGAAAAGTTCTTTGAAGAAAATAAATTATCTCGCTATCTGAGGGGAAAATAAATTAGCTCCACACCTCCACCTCAGACTAAAAAAAAATATTTAAAAAATTGCTCCACGTCGGGTCAACAAAAAGATTTGGTGTCAAGGGTGAAAACAAATTCATTTTCATCATTTATAATATTTTAGCTTCGTACATGTATAATTCCCCAATATTTTGATAAGAGGGTATGATCTATCATCCCCATGCATCATGTTGATATCTGTATGCGGCTTTTTGGCCTAAAAATAGCCTTTGCGTCTATTTATTCTATTTTTGTATAAACCATATTTCACTCAATTTAGCTTCAATATGGCAAATATTAGGTGCTTTGTGCGAATTTGTACCATAAACTTATTCTGTGGGTAGGTTCAGGGCCGTTCCTAGGGGTTTTGCCGCCCTAGGCAAAGCCTCTCTCTGCCGCCCCACCAAAGCATACCAAAAAGTGTTAAAGGTGGTTACCCCTTGAAAACTTGTCAGTTTTAGCCTATTGGATTTGTATACTGCCCACCAGTGGCGTAGTTAGGGCTTGTGACGCCCAGGGCTAAGGATACATAATGATGCCCCCCTCACCCCGATTCTCAAAACTATTGCGCGCGAGCGCGCGAAAATGTCCACAAATAGGGCTTACCACTAATAAATTTTGGCTATAATGAATTATAAATAGATCTTTAAAATGATTTTGTAGTGAAATGTGCGCGAAGCGTGCGAAAAAATTTGAGTTTCATCGCTTGGAGGGGCGCAGAATCGATGGTAACTTGGTCAATTCGGCCGCGGCGCCCCCTAATGATGGAGCCCAGGGCACGTGCCCCCACCTGCCCCCTCCCCCTCGCTACGCCACTGCTGCCCACCGACGTTTTCCTTCTTTTCTGTAATTTTTATCCCTCCCATTTTTTCTTTTTATCCGCCCTCATTTCTTCTTTCTCCATTCCCGTTTTTTTTTTTCTTTTTTCGCCCTCTGTTTTTTGCGCCCCGTTTGCCGCCCTAGGCGACCGCCTTACCTGGCCTAATGGTCGGAACGGCCCTGGGTAGGTTTAGTTTCACACTTAAAGAATTGTTTTCCAACCCCAGCCCCCCTACCATGTCAAATACAAATCTATGCCACTGACTTGAAGGCCCTGCATTCGAGTCCCACATTCTCCCCCTTTTCACTAAATTTCCACAGCTTTATATTTTTAAATCACATTAAAATGGCAAAAAAATATATTAAAAAAAAAAACGGATTGTTTTTGTTTAATATAGTCTCTATTCAATTTCACTATATTTTTTTTTTTTTTTCTGGCAATAAACTGCAGTGATTGTATCTGTTGACTTAATTATTTATAATATTATACCAAAAAATAATTTAGGCCAAAACATTAGAACATTATAATTAGGTGTAGGCCTAAGTTTAACTCTTTAAAACTGTTACTCATATTAAAATGAAGCTTGTTTTCACTATGCAGCAACAATAAGTTTTGTATAACAGTTTAGTCAAGAAATGGCAAATTTCTTGTCTTTACTTAATTATGTCTAGAATTTCCTTCGAAGTTTCATTCAAGACATAGTGAAACAAAAGTCAAGAAATTTACCACTTCTTGACAAAACATGGATTTTGTTTTCATCATTTATAATAGTTTAGCTTCGTTTTTATATAATTCCCTAAAAATTTTGATAAGGGGGTATGTAGCTTTTTAGCCTAAAAAGAGCCTTCATGCCGGCCTATTCATTCTATTTTTGCACAAACCATATTTCACACAATTTTATATAGCTTTAATATGGCAAATATTAGGCACGTCGCACAAATTTGTACCATAAACTTTTGTTTAAGGGATCTGGAATGAGCGTTTTGAGCGTTTCTACAGTATTTTTTGGGACATGAGAGCACATCAGACATATCGAATTGCATTCTGAATACGAAGAATGTCTTTCTGATATCAAATAATTTTCAGTTTTTGAAATTCACGATATAATACACATTTTATGACAAATTATTAAAATTACGCGCGTATCTTGTTTAGGGTATTCATTTTGCTTGATTTTGGACTTTATCTGATGTTATGATGTTTTTATGTATTATATTATTCTTGTTTTCATCCATTGTTTATGTTTTCATGCGCCTTAGTGCAAATTGTTTTGGTTTTTGGCGCGGTATTAAATTTCAATTAGTAGTAGTAGTAGTAGGGTGTAAAAGCATGAAATTTTGGAAAAAAGGGTAGCAAAATTGCAATTGCTAATATGCGGAAATGAAATTTGATGCAAGGAATACAATCCCTGTTTAGGGTGTGAAAAAACAGGTGCGTGTTACCTGTTTATGGTAACGTTTTAGGCAAGGGTTAAATCTAGGGTGCTTTTCAAAAGTTAATTATCGTGGATGGTGTACATGCTACAATGGGATTGACCCCCCCCAGGTTTTCAGAGCTAAATGCTCAAACAAAAAAAACCCTGAAAGACAGCGTCAAATTGGTGATAAAATAACTCCAATTGGGCTGAATTTTTTTTAATGTATGAATTTGAGCAACAAAAGTAACTGAAAAGTTTCAGGTCTGGGTTTTCAAATTTCACAACTACCCGCGGATACACGGAGTGCGGGGACTGGGAGCATGCAATCTCATTACATCCAGCATTTGATGGTTTGAAACCATGATTACTAGCAAATAATAAGATCAGGTATAGTGATTTTATACCAATACTAGTAAGGTACTATGAAAAGCTGGAATTCCAAACATGCACTTTTCATATAATGAAAATCTGGAAGACTCAAATTGATGATTTTGGTTGGATTTCCAAAATCTTCCACACCCTTTTCAGAGTCAATCTTCAATTCCAGTTGGAAATTTACATGTTTTTGGGTTGAAATATACATGTTTTTGAATTACCCTGTGGAAGATTTGTACTTTGACCTCAATTCCAGTTGGAATATTGACAACTCAACCTGTTGATTTTGGTACTATTTCAGATGTTTTTGAGTGGGAAATTTAACTTTATTTTACTTTCAGTCGGATACCCTGTGGAAGATTTGCATTTTGACCTCAATTCCAGTTGAAATGTCGACTTCAATTCCAGATCTGGAATGACTCAAACTGTTGATTTTGGTTGGAATTCCAAAATCTTCCACACCCTTGCCGTACTATCTCAGATGAAATCTGACCTCAATTCCAGTTGGAATGTCGACGACTCAAACTGATGATTTTGGTTGGAATTCCAAAATCTTCCACAGGGGGTGTGTGGATTTCAAATGGAATAGCCCAATGCCCGTCAGAATCCCATTTCGTCATCAATATGGTCAATTGCCACGCCCATAGCACGGAAATAATGAAATATAAGTTTTTAAATCAGCTATATCTAGCTTTTCCGTCGTTATTTTTTTTCCGTAATGGAAAATCCAAATAAAGAGTTTATGATTCGGGTCAAAATATTTTGCCCTTTGCAAAAAATGCCACTATTTTGCAAGAACAATAATTGACTGAATTGTTAGAGAGACAAGTTTGCTTTTTCCTACAGTCGTTAATATACCCTATGATAATACATCTTCTTCAGTCAAGATACGTCCAACCGGAAGCGTCATTATTTTGATGATGCCTACCGACCAAGATAGGCGAAACCTTCAATAGCTAGCTGTATGCTTTCTAGCAACGGTTTTCAGAATGTCCTAAATTGGATAAAATCAAGTTGATTACCGTTATGAGTGGGAACTTTGTAACAGCTCTAGAGGCGAGATATTGCATTAGGGCTTTAGCGGTTTACCGATCTTTCTAGCCCTGCGGGGCCTATATAAAATAAACTCACTTGGAGTGTTTAGTCGTCGTATGGAGTCACCGGCCTCAGGCCTGCCGGCCCTGCAGCCTTGTTGTTTTTAGTGTTAATTTACAATTTTTAGTCTGCTGACGCAGACATTTTTACTAAAAGACAGTGAAGTGTTCAATTGGTTGAGTAGCAGATTGTTTTGGAAATTTGGAAAGAATTTGAATGTTTTGAAAGATTTCGAAAAAAAAATAGGCTTTAAAGCCTGAAATATTTAGATGGTTTATTTAAATAAAGACAATTTCATATGCATGTCTGAAGTAATACTACTAAGTTTCAAGAGATATGAGTAGTATTAGATCTCTTCAACATGACCATATAAAGCTTTACTACTATTCTAATTCAGAAGATAAAAGTAGTATATTTTGGGAAACACGTATAGTTTCCTTAGACACGTTGAAGAAAGTAGTGTTTTGATATATATAATATATGTATCATAAAATGTTTCGTTTTTATAAGTTTCACAAGGTGAGACATATTTCGGATATTTTCTTTCAAATTTATACCCCTTTGTGGTGTTGATTTTGGACTGGATTCAGGTTCTGACCAAGGGCTCGTTATTCTTTTAATCTTTTATAATGTGACAGGTGGTTGACACGTTAATTAGTATTTCTCATTCATTTGATTGAGAAAGTTCCATAGAAATGAGAAAATGTGGAAGCCAAAGTCATTACGTCCCCTATCAATACTGTGTACCCATGATTGATAGGGACAAGGACAATCATAGGGTAACCAAAGTGGAATTTTCACCTGACTGACTGGGGGAGAATCTCCCGTTAGGAAAGGAGTATAGAAGTGGTTCAGGGGTAAATAAATATTGGGGATATAGTTATAAATATTAGGGGTGTTTTAAAAGAGGGAAGCGAAGTAATTTTAAAAAGTATGAGTAAAAGTCGGTAGTCTTAATATACTACTAGTTTTTATCCTGTCCCCTATCAATACTGTTTACACAATATCCATAGGAACATGGGTAAAATGTGGTAGTATAATGCTCTGAGCCGCCCAAATAATATTCTATACCACATTTTACCATGTCCCCTATATTAGAACTTCTGACATGGTGTTACAAATATTTTTGAATTAAAAATATTCTTAAATTGAGATTTTTTTTCAAATTACATTTGATATTTTTTTTAAATTGTGACATGGAGATGTTGATTTGAAGGGTCAGAATGTGATAATACTTCAGCCACCTTGAAAAATAAAGAAAGGGATGTTATTGTCGTCAGATTAGCAGACGGTCTGAAGATGCACCTAGGATAAGGTGCGATACAGTATCCTCTTAAAAACGTGAGTTCAGTTGAATGGTTTTAAGCGTTTAATTTTTATCTAATTATACCTGCGTGAAAACTTATGTTATTAGAAGCTCTTACACTGCTTGCTTCAACAAATTAATATATTTTCCTTCATGTATACCTTTGTATATAACCAAGCATTCAAGCAAACATGGCAAAAAAACCTGTTTATTGAGCGATTCGGAAAGCGGATTAATCTAACGTTAAACCGGATTTATCTAACGTTAAACCAGATTTTACGAATTGTAAAACCTGGTTGTACAAATCGCAAGACAACCTATAATTGTCTATTGTTATTGCTATTCTTGTTAATGCACTTTTTGAACGTGCTTTTGACCTATAAACAAGATTGTTCTAAATTCTTAACTTTCCTCATTGTATGGTTATGATGGTGCCGTGGCCATTTTGAAATCGTAAGTTTCCAATCAAAAATTGTAACTTTCTTGTAACTTATTATAAACATAGGTATTACCTGTACTATTGCTATCGATTTAAGATAAACATTATAGTCCGAAATAATTATGTTGTTAATATGCAGTTAGTGGCGGCCATTTTGAAATCTCCCTGAGCCTCAAGGAAGAACAGATGATTAATTGTGTTTTCAACTGATCCAGTGTCCCAGGTTAAAGAAGAAATAAAACAAACAAACAAACAAACAAAATCTGAGTCGCCACACCAAATGCCCTGTACCTTTGCATTATGCTTTATTTGCAATCTTTGGCATCATAAACATGTTGCCACCATTTTGTATAGCTCACAACTTCAGATATAGTCAAAAATATTTTGATGATGTATAACCTTGTATAATGCCTTTAATGTAACCCATGATATCATAAACATGGGTATGTTCAGATCGATGTGGAGCTCCAAAGCCAAGTTATAGTCCAAAATCTGTTGAAAATGAGGGCATTTTCAACTTCAAGATGGCCGTCAAGGGACTGCGAGGAAAAATGATAACAATTTGATTTGAGTTCCTGGAACCCTTTATATCATTTAAGATAATTTCCCAAAATTTTACATTTCCTCCCACAAATAACAAGCCATAACCATAAGTAACCCCATTATTGTCCTCTTTTACCACGCTTTCGGCGGCATGAAACTACTCTCCAGAACGCTGAACGATAACGCGAACTTATTATTCCGTAAATCACGGGATTTATCGCGGAATTAACGCAATTACAAAAAGTTCCCAGGAATGTCATTATATGATCGTGTTTGGCGTCAAACAACTGATATCCACTGATAGTACTAATGACACTGACAAAAGATTTGCATTGCCATGGAGCCAAGCAGATGAAAAATATTATACCAGTTGAGATGAGCATTCTAGCTGCGTTATTACGCACGCGTAATTTACGCTTCTTCAATTGTTGCGCTCCGCCAGAGCTAATTGCCCCCGAAACTGTTTCCAGAGCTGATTCCTGACTAGGTGTAGGCCCAACTCGTCTCTGTCCAAGTTTCTGTATGATCTTTGTATATATAAACATATTTAGGAACAGCGACGTGGTGAATGAACATATTTGTAGCGCATACGAAAATATTTGCGTCGACTTAGATGAATAGACACAAAAAGCGAGTTCTGACGGGAAATTGCGATAAAGTCCGCGTATTGGCCACAAGATGCAGTAACGGTCTAGGATTAACGTATCTACCATGCCAAGACTGCAACCAATTGAAACAGCAATTATCCACCCAGCTGCTATAAGTTTGAGCGTGCGTCTTCTACAGCTGATGAGGCGGTACTTCACAGGGTGACAAATGCTGAAATAGCGCTCCAAACTTACTAAAGTAATAAAGCTAATGGATCCGAAATAGGAGATATATGTCACTGTTGTACTCATAACACACCCTATATTAGAGTTAAACGGTTCCGTGAACATATAGGGCGATCGAAAGCTAGCCCAGAAAATACGGATTGCAACGCAGATTATGAAACAAAGATCTGCGAGGGCCAGATTGGCGAAACAGAAAGTTGTAATTGTTCGCATCTCGCGGATTCGAATAACAGTTAACAGAACTAAAGCGTTGCCTAGAAATCCGAAGATCAATATCGCCGGAATCAGGTAGATGATGAGAATGGATTCGCTTGTTGTGTAGAGCAGATGTAACTTTGATATAGCATCATCAGATAGAAATATAAGGGTCAAAACCTTTTCCGGCGGACAGTCTCTTTGTTTATCGCTAAGTGTGTTGTTCATGATGTTCTCCGAATCGTTGTAGTATAAACTATATAATTGTCACAGTCGATCGAGCAGACGCTGGCCGTAAATAATGGCTGGCCTGAGATGCAGTAACACCGCCAAGCTGTTGCTGAATGTTGCGATATACGAACATCAACTGACAAGCTATTCAAGTAACGTTTTTGTGCATGGTATGTTTCTATTAAGTGCTTTTTTCCTTTTTCTTTGTTGTTTTAGCTATTGTTTAAACACGTATAAAGTATTTTTCTTTTTTGATATTGTGATTTCAATCCTTCCCTTTTCTTCAGTCTTCATGTGTTGTTAACTTGTCGCTTTCAACTACCAAATACAAAGGAAATATCACTGCTTATATTTCTTCACTTACCTACACAGTAAAAATAATAGTAAAAGTGTTGAGTAACTGTGCAACAGTTGACTTCATAAGTTTAATCACACTCTTAAAATTACCTCCTCACAAATCAAACATATGTGACGTGACGCGTAATATATCAAAAAGATACACTTTTGGGCAGGTTTTCAATTTTGAGTGTTTTACATATCTTAAATATAGAGATATTTTGCTCCACAACGCCGTTTTTTTTTCTCCAATGTAATCGGACATTCCTAAGCGAAGATATTGAGTTCGTAAGTTATGGTATTATAACATTGGAAATTGAGATATCGGCCTTTAAAAATATTATTGACAATTGACATCCTGATTGACATCTTGAAAAATATCTGGAAAAATACAAGATGCCAGTTATATTCCGATATGAATCTATCAGACAAAATTCTAAATATTATCATCATCACAAATTTGCAACAAACCCAAACTGCTATTTCTCCATTTTCGATCCTGTCCAAAAGTGACTCCTTTCGATATACCACGTCACATATTCAGTTTCTTCTTGTAGCGAGTAATCGTTCCCCATTGTGTTTATGTGTTCTTGTGCAGGATGCGTAGCACCATTACCTACTTTACTTGTATTATGCTGAGGAAACGATAAAGCATCAGTTATGATCTCCTGTACTTGCATAATATTTGTTTGTGTGTATTGTATACCTCGACTGCTCACATTAGACCCAATTTTAACCACCGTTTATCAGTAGGAGCTGGTAGTGTAATAGATAGAGCGTCCGTCTGGTAATCAGGAGGTCGTGGGTTCGAATCCCATGCCGGCACATTCCCTTGCTTTTTTGTGGGTTGTGTACCGGTTGGGATTTGTCTTGGTTATTTCTTATTAATTATATTCAGTTTCCTCTTGTAGCGAGCAATCGTTCCCCATTGTGTTTATTTGTTCTTGTGCAGTATGCGTAGTATAAAATAAAACCCTATTTTGGAAGCTCTAAGACTTCTATATAGTTTCTATAAAAACGGTATATGTAATATATATATAACACCAATAATACCTGGTCAAAATAATCCCCCCCCCCCCGGTTGGCTACGCCCCTGGAAATAGGTAACTGTTGTACTCATAACACGCACGATATTGGAGTTAAAATGCTCCGTACATATATATATATATATATATATATAGCGATGGAAAACTAGCCCCGAAAATATGGATTGCAACAAAGATCTGCGAGGACCAGATTGGCCAAACAAAAAGGTGTAGCGTTCCCAATAAATCCGACGATCAATATTGCCGAAAACAGGTAGGTGAAGATGGTTTCTATTAAGGGTAGACGAGGTATTGTTGGTCGAAGCAGCCAAAAAAAATAGATTTTTATTATCTAAATCAATATATTATTGAAAATAAAATAACACTTTCATGTTTTGCAAAAGTTCATTCTACAAATCATACACTTTGCAAAATTGCTTGATTTATTGTTGTTAATGAGTTATGTACGTTTTAGTAAAGTGTTGTTGTTTTAGCCCTCTTTACAGCATAACTCAAGAACCACAGGGCCTGCAAAAGTACATATGTGATATTTGAATTCTTCTATACACGCGCTATGAAATAATCAATGCAATTTTTGCAAAAGCTCACTACCATTCGCAAGATGCCATGAACTACCAAATTGCAGTTGTATAAAATAAATTTAGTTGCTAACCTTAAAACAAATGAACAGTACTAAATTAGAGTGCAAAATTCAACAAAGTAAACTTACTATAAGGATAAACTTGCATAGTTACACGACGTTGGGTAAAAATTGTAAAATTGATGCCACATTTTTTCAGTATGGAAACTTACAAACTCACTAATGACTATTACTTCTTCAGATATTGATGCTTTTATGATGTGGCGGGAAAAACTGTAATTGTTTAAGCTTTTGTCGGGATTAATGTAAAATCTTCTCTTCCTATGTCTTCAATCCATTACAATGTGTGTGTGTCTCTCTCTCTCTCTCACCATCCCTTGAGTGTAATGTGGTGCGTACAGTGATATTTTGCTTTCGCAGCTTTGCAATCTGCAGTTACTAGGTTCCACAATATGCTCATCTATCAGGAAACAGTTCTAACCCCAATACATTTGTACATTCATTGAATGACCTTTGAAGATCTGGGTACAAAAACTCATACTCTGCAACGTGAGGACAAATTTTGCACTATGATTATTTAATTTAGGTTATTGGACTATGCCATTGGGATAAGGCTCTTGTGGTCCATAGTGAGTCTCTATCCATATTCCCCACACTCACTTCTCCCTGGGGAAATAACTTGTTGTCATCCTATTGTTTACAAATACAATAGAAGGAAAAGTGACATATTACTTGTTCATTCATTCATATTTTATTCACCAATCATCATACAATGATTACACACAATACCGTTTGTATAATAATAGTAAAGAATATACATTTACAAAATTTAACTTGTCATTGGCTTGGAAGCCACATTTCCCTGTAGTTTCACTGTAGTCTCCTACGCAGCCAGTTTGGTTACGCTCCCTCCACATAAACAGTCTGCCAAAGACCACGTATACGCCGTTTCTGATTATCTAAGAGGGCGACAATGCAAAGTCTATGAGAACAAGAACCTGATCAGCAGCGATGCATCCGGGAACTTGATTGCCCGTGGGTTGAACTCCTGGCTGAATATTCAGATACACGAGCAGCACGTGCTGGATGACGTCATGGGAAACGGCTAGCCAAAAAGAACTCGTTTCGTTGTCATTGGCAGACTGTTTGTGTGGATGGAACGGAACCAAACTGGCTGCTGTGGAGACTAATTTCACTGTCGCAATAATGTTAAAGGACACATAGGAGTTTAAAAGTAAAAATTAAAAATTGCTTTGTAACATTTACTTTATTTAATTTCAGTATTAAGATTTAACATCGATCATCAATATGCAACATTATGTAAGTATCAAATATTTTGTTTGCAGCATCTTTTATTGACCATCATGTACCTATACCACTGAAGAGATCTAGCCATCCGAACGACCTACATTCGAACCATTCCTCAACAAAACACCGATTATTTTTGGTAATGGTCTGTTTTGAAACGTTTATCTTACATATTCGGCGAGCAAAAATAATGATTTTGTTGTAATGGTTGATTCATTTTGCACAAGACAAAATGGAAAAGCTCATGTTATAAAAGTTGATATTTTTTTCAAAAGAAAAAAAACACCTCGAGACAGTGTAATATTCGTGTCCTGTGTTCGAGTCTATCTAATGACAAAAATTATACTATAAAATCAATACAGAATTAATCCCGTTCTAGTTAATCCACTTTTGGAAAATAACTCCACTTGAGAGTCATATTCATTACTTATACGAAGGGGGAGACAATAAATTCACGACCGTTCTATTAGGCTGAGTTCACATAGAAGTATACGGTATACGGTATTCGCTATACGAAATACGCTCATTCGATCAGGCGGAGTTCATATAGGAGTATAATTTACTTCTTGAGGTCACATTGCATTCAATGAGGTGTCATAATGTGCAGAATTAGATAGTGCATCTATTAAAAAAATGAATTTACACACATATGGTTTAGGTTTTTAAAATTTGGACGGTATACGTTGCACTAAAATCGAACACGCGCGATTCCCACTATACTATACTAAACGCAGGTATACGGCCTTTTCGAATAGCTCTTATGTGACCCGGTACTATGAAATTACCTTGCTCGATTTAAGCTATACGCGTCCACCTGCAAAACGTGCATCGTATACCCGAATAGTATACTTCTATGCGATCGTAGCCTTATGTGACCCGGTACTATGAAATTGCCTTGCTCGATTTAAGCTATACGCGTGAACCTGCAAAACGTGCACCGTATACCCGAATAGTATACTTCTATGTGAACGCAGCCTTAGCAACGCAAACCTATGACAAATCCTGCTGTTAGCCAGAAAATGAGGCAAATAATTCATATTTTACTCCTTGATTATGTTAATTAAGGTTGACAAATAACGCCACCGTTAGTTTTGCGAACCTTGCCTGTTCAATGTGACTAAGAAGCTTGAAAGTGCGCCCGCTATAAGTCAGGGAACAAACCAGTAATGGCGGACTAGTATTTCACATCAGACAAAGTGATTTTCACAGAAAGTTTACTACTTTAAAAAGAATGACCTTACCATATCTGACCTTCCAGTTTGAGGCCGTATATTTTGTCTTCGTGTCCTCGTGTGATAAAAATGATCAATCTGCAATATACAGACATATTGGTACATGACCGGGATGAATTGGTGTTTTAAAAAGTATGGAAAGCAATTAACGCTATAGTGCCATTCGGAGCCAAAAAGCTGTCGGATTTGTCACAGTCTGCGTGATCCGGAAATCACGTCTCCAATGTTCTTGAACATTTTATGATCCACAGTTACTTTGACAAATGACACTGTGCAATGCAGAGTGTGCATACTCTATCATTATATAAAATTAACATTTCGTTTAAATGCAGACGAACCACGTTTGCTTCAAAAGTAACTAATAGGTCAAAGGTTAAAGTAGTTTAATCATGTTATGCAATATTTAATTACAAGTTCTGTATTAACGAGTAAAAAAGCTAATGTTCATATATCTTCAGAATACCTAATTAAAGAGGTATAATTCAAAATAGGTCAAAGGGTAGAATCAAAATTATACAGTGGTGGGATTTTCAATGTGATCGAATTGCACTTAAAATAATCTCAAATTACCCAGACAAAAGGAAACA